>NC_045435.1:149326586-149347456 GCF_002776525.5 Piliocolobus tephrosceles | reverse complement strand
TATATATAAACAAATTTTATATATAAAATTTATATATATAAACAAATTTTATATATAAAATTTATATATATAAACAAATTTTATATATAAAATTTATATATATAAACAAATTTTATATATAAAATTTATATACAAACCAGGTATTTTGCTTCTAAAAATATAAATGCGTCTTCACTCACATCTCAACCTGGACTGTATTTGAAATCATAAAGCTTTTTGATTTCTAAGATGATATAAAGTGATATAGGAATTTTTGAGTGAATGTAGGGTACAACTGTTTGAGGTCTTTATTCTTTTTGAGTTCAATAAATAGTTTTCCATTTGAAATATTCACGTTTTGCCCTTCATATGTGTTCATCTTCCTACCTGAACAATGTTTGTTTGCTGAGGATATAAATGCCTGTGCAGTGATAGCTTTATAGGCAGACAGTAGGTTCAACCTGATTGCACTGAATAAAGTGCAGTGATTTGCACTCACTCTTTCATAAGATATTAATTTTGGAGATTATTGGAGTAAACCCTATACATTATATAGATTTATCACTTCTGTCTATTTAAAAATTTCTGTTTTATTACCTTATGACTATTGTCTCACTGTGCTTAATATTAAACTACCTCTTCTTTATTTAGTCATTCTTTTAAGGAGCTATGAGTTTCATGTGCCAACTTTTTAATTGATTAAAAGCAAACTAATTTTCTTAATCGCAGTTTGCTTGGCGTTGCACAGCTCGAGTTTCAGTCAGAGAAAAGAATACAAAACAAATAAGCAATCTGTACTAAAAAAAGTTTTGGACAGTAAAAACAAATGTAAAATTGTACTCAAGTAAGCAGTGCTAATTCAGTGGTGGAGTTGTATTTTAAATGATTAAATCAATGAAAGAACATATCTTATGCCTTTTCTTTGAAAATTACACACTTTTCTGTGTTCTTATTTTTGGTTAGGACAATTTGGTAAGGATAACTCAGAATAGTTCTGGATTATTCCTATTATAAGACCAAAGAAAGTAGCAAGATTAATATTTGCACAGCTTGGTGGTATATGTGGAGCCAACAAAAAGGGTCAGAAAACTTTATTGCTTTTGAGTGTGTGTGTTTGTATTTTTCAGTGTGAGGAGGAAAACACCTACTAATCATGCTAACTTTGCAGCAGTTAAACATAACATATGATGCTACTTTCTTAGTTATGTGATGATGTATGGGTTTGCTGCTGTGGTTGTGTGATACAATGTTTGCTTTTCTTGATGTTGGTACACATCTTACAACTAATGACCTGGTTTTTAAAAATGTACATATATGACACTAATGCTGAAACACTAATGTTATGCTTTATTAGGATTTAATGTACGACAAATAATGTTCAATTTTTAATGTCCTCTTATTAGGCAGATTTTTTAAAAACTCCTATTTGCTTAGCCCCAGAAATGCACAGAAACAAATAGGGCGAGACTTTTGACCTCAGTGAATTCCCAGGTTATTGGCAAACTCAAAGGGGCTACAGAAGTCAGTATCATACTGCACTAAGGGAAGCTATGGCTACTATGAGGTCGTGTCAAAAGAAATGTCTAATTTAGGGGGTGAGGCAGTTGGGGGGAGGAGCATTTCAGAGAAAGGCCCCTGGAGGAGATGGAGTCTGAGCTGAGTGTCTAGGGAAAGCAGGATTTAGTTAGGTGAAGAAGGTATAGGGAAGGCATTTCAGTCAGGGAAAACAGAGTCTACAAAGGGATGCAAGAGAGAACATTTGAAACACTTGTCGTTGTTAAATGCAGTGACATTTCAGATATGCCATTTTCACTCAGAGAAAAATAAGCAAAATTGAGATGCCAAGTTTGGAAAATTGATATCCCATTTCACATCTGAATTATTGAGAAATCCTTAAACACAAAATGTTCGTTCCTCTGCTGTTTTTCAAAACTGAATGAACATTACCTCTTCTGCTGAAAGTAAACACTTTATAGTGAACCAAAGTTTTCTTTGATTTTCCTAAATATACTCTATTAGAAAGAAAATATAGATTTTCATTGCATCAGGAAATTCACATGATCAATTTTATGCATTTTTTGGAATGAGCCATACACAATGAAAGAAGATTTTGCTTTTGTCTGGAGCCACCTCCCTGGGCCTGCTAGCAAACCTGAGACCCTCATGCTTTCACGCCTGAGGCACAGCTGCAACCACATCAAGGTCATCAGCACAAGATGTCGATGCACACACTCACACAAATAATAAACTTACATGCATTTTCCTTGGGGACAAAAGCAAATGGTATGGTTGAGTTTTCTTTTCTTCGTCTTCAGCAAAGTGGCATGGTGGACATTATGTTTTATTTTAAAACTTTTAAATAGCATTTATGTATTTTCCTACATAAGTGGAATTCAATTCTGTTGGGCCTGGATAACTGTTTCCCGAGGTGCGACCTTGGACTGTCTAGGTCAGAATAACCTAGAACATTTTCAGAAGGTACAAATTCCCTGGTTCTGCTCAAGATCTATTGAATCAGAATATCTGGCTATAAGTACAGATGGTTTATTTTTAGCAAGTCCCCAGGTAATTTCTTGTCACTCTAGTTAGAGAACCACTAGTATAGATTTTGCAACTGCTTTGGCCTTGGGTTAAGTATTTAGGGCCCAAAATAAGTGAAAACCAATGGCATATGTTTGACTCGATCCATCAAACTTAAAAAAATATATATATATATTTCAGAATTGCAGTCTTGTAGCCTTTTTATATAGTTTCAGAACTCTTTCTTGCCACCATGAAATACACCACAAACATAACTTTTTGTGCACCTAATACTTTCAGAAGTCCAAAGCTCAATTTTATGAAGCATGGACTACCTGGCATTTATTTCTTCTGACACATTTGAATTTGTCTTACAGAAAATTTTTTCTTCTTTACTAATTTATACTTCTCAAGGTTACATTTGCCTACAGACTCTTCTTTTGCTATTTTGGTATTTATGATGAGCACTGAAACCTATTTAAGTTATTTCTGATGTACATTTTCCTTCAAATGCCATAAACATTTTCTTGTCTCACCAAGATGTCTAGTATTAGTTTTCTCTATTTCTGGTTTTAAAAAATATCCAACATTACTATTCCTCAATACAATTTTTGCATAGGAGATCTTCATCTTTTCAGATAGTATCAAAATCCCCCATGCTATTCTGTAAAAATACCATCTGAGTCCTCTTGGGTTTATAACTGGAGCAAGTGAGGGACAGGAATGATTTTAATGTTTTTTCTTACCCTCTGTTTCTCCATGCCAGCTGAAGAATGAGTGAGCTGTGTGTACCTTATAATGTAAGGACATTTTCCAGCATCACTGATGCTAGAAAAGCAAACTAATATGGGATCCTCAAAATAAAACTGTGATCACATAGAATGCCAGAGCAAAATCTCATCCTTAGCATCTTATTTCTGAACAGTTATGTTACTGTGTCTGTCAGCGTTCAATTGGGGAACAAAAGTATGATATACAGAGTGCGTAATAGAAAGACCTTATACAAATGTGAGGGCAAGGTTGAAGAAATGTCCAAAAGGAGTAGTTGAAGAATCAAATAAAAGGACCATTCAGTGATCTTTTTGACACACTGGTATGAGAGAGCCAGTAGCTTACGGGAAAATCTGGGAAGCTAAGCATATCCAGGTGCTGAAGTTGTACTATGAAGGGGAAAGAGTAGAAAAGTACATGGAAAGCTGTTGCCTCTGTGTCAGGTGGTGTGTCTGGGGTAGCAGTTGTTCAGCAGTGCCACAGATGAGAAGCAGAACTGGACATGGAACAGAAGTGAAGTAAGGACAAGCTGGAATCCATAGGCATCTCTGCATCTAGCCATGACACACTTCAGAGTATAATGACTACAGCTTCACCTCCAACTTTTTTTTTTTTTTTTTTTTTTGAGATAGAGTTTTCCTGGCTGGAGGGCAGTGATGTGATCTCGGCTCACTGCAACCTTTGCCTTGTGGGTTCAAGTGACTCTCCTGCCTCAGCATCCCAAGTAGCTGGGATTACAGGCATATGCCACCACACCTGGCTAATTTTTTTTTCAGTAGAGACTGGGTTTCACCATGTTGGCCAGGCTCGTCTCGAACTCCTGACCTCAGGTGATCCACCCTTCTCAGCCTCCCAAAGTGCTGGGATTACAGGTGTGAGCCACTGTGCCTGGCCCACCTCCAACTTTTAAAAACCTCATGTGAATTTCGATTTTGATCAGCTGTAATCTGGAACTGAAAGTGAAAGGAAACTTTGGGAAAATTCTTCCAGCATAGCCAATTTGATGAATTATCAACAGAAAACCTTTAGAATCTTTATCAGTTTAATTCATATACTGCTGTATTTTTCTAGAGCACCATGTTTTATTTCTTTTTCAGTTATAGCCAAGATTTTGTTTTAATCTGCTTTAAAACAGGTAGAAAACTATAGCCTCCCCCTCCTCCTTTTATACACTTCCTACATTGTTGATATTGTATTTGATAAATGTATTTTTTTCTTGTTGACAAATAATTGACAAATCTGCTATTGAGAAGTTGTATGAAATCTCTGAAGACACTAGGACCTTTGTCTTCATGGCTTGAGCCATAAGTCATTCACCTCTCTGGATCTGATCCACCACATTGCATAGCACATGTAGGAGTCTTTTGATAGTGGCATACTTTGAGCCCAAGCTGAGGAATCATTTGTTTATTAGTCCTTGCTGTATAACAAACCACCCTAAAACTTGGAGGCTTAAAACAATAGCAACTCCTTATTTCTCCTGATTCTATGGGTTGGTTGGGTGCTTCCTCTGCTGGTTTCATCCAGATTCACTCATGAGGGTGAGTTGGCTGAAGGATAGGCTAACCTGTAAAGTCCAAGATGGCCTCATTCATATGTCTGGCAGTTAGTGCTTGCTGTTCCTGGGGGCATCTTGTTTTGCTTTTGTGTGCTCTCTCATCTTCTAGGAGGCTAGACTGGCCTCCTTTTATAGTGGTCTCAGGACAGCACCCCAATACAACAAATTGGAAACTTGAAGACCTTTTAAGGCCTAGCTTCAGGTGTCACACAATGTCACTTCTGCACATTCTTTTTGTCAAAGTTCTTCACGAGGCAAGGTCAAATTTGAGGAGAGGGGGAGATACATTTCACATCTTATGAGAGGAGATGCCAGATGCTGTGGCCATGTCTTTCAATGTACAGTTGCATCTTAAATGAGAAATTATCTTTCAGTTAGGTTTCTTTAGTAAGAAACTCCACCCTCTTGCCTCCCCGCTCTTCTCTCCCAAATACACAGACACTACTAGTAATTTCGTATATTAGTGGTTGTCAGTTGAGTGCAGTTTTGTCCCTGTCTTCCTCAAGGGACATTTGGCAATGACTGGAGGCATTTTCGATTTTCCGCCAACCTTGGGAGTTACTACTGGCGTCTAGTGGCTAGAGACCAGGAATGGCGCTACACATCCTACAATTTATAGAACAGTTACAATCAGTTATCTGGTCCAAATTGTGCTGAGGTTGAGTAACCCTGCCTATATAGAATATAACGCTAACAAGTTACCTGAGTAAAACTTTGGTCAAAAGTAATACCTAAAGGTATTCTTTTTACGCAGTCTGAAATGATTTAAAATTTTGAAGGAATCATAAATTTCTTTTTGGGTGGAAAGGGACTAGTTATGGAAGCTGCCTTTCTGTCATTCATTATTTATGAGCAAACCATTTTAGATAGAATATGAACCACTCAAACCCTTCTTTACGATTCAAACTGAACACAATACTTAGACTTTTGAGACCCTGCCCATTAGTTTTAATTTTCACCTCTCATTCTGGCTTTTACCTTTGTGTGTGAACACACAGACATGCACACATGCACATTGTTTTAGCTACTTTTGTCAGAAATCTTTTAAGGACTTTTCAACATTGTTTCAAAGGTTGAAAAGTATGTATTAATTGGTCAAAGCCATTGTCTCTCATTAAATCAGGAATAACAATTTACATAGAACCCTGTGATTTTTCTACTTGTATCTTTAGATATGGGCTGATAAAAGTTAAACATTCTCTACCATATTGTTGTTATGAGAGGCTGAAATTTTCAAGGTTTCCCCTCCAGAATAAAACATGGTGCAATTTAAAACAAAATGGGACAAATTGGTGATAACACAAAACAAGAATTATGCACAATAAATTACATTTCCTTAGGGCAGAGAAAAATAAAAATGCTAAAATGGGATACTGGGGACAGTTTTTTTTCATTGTTTTTAAAATAAGAGTTTTAAAAATAGAAATGGGCAGAAACTAGTTATGCATTGTAGCCCTTTTCCATATTCCAATTACAATTCTTGGGTTACTCCTGGCTTGGATGGTCACCAAGTTTGGTTATTCACATTTCTCACGCTAACACACCCCATCTGCTCCTTCCTGAAGGTGTGTGATCACAAGTATCATACCTTATCAAGCAGCATATAGTGACATCCCCTCTCAACTGACAGAGGCTGTTTGTTGTTATGTCCGTTCCAAAGCAGTGTTGACTGATAATGGTAGAGTGGGTACATAATTTGAATTCCTAAGTAGAAGTTTATTACATTAGCTCAGGCCTGAGGATTCTTGCACAATTTTGAGAGAAACAGAGCACAATAAAGAGAGAGAGAGAAAGATAATTCTTGAAAATCCGAGAATCCATTGAGATCAATAAAATAGTTATTCTAATCTGTGGATGAGACCAAACCAATAGCTGTAATTAAGATCACTTTGGTTGCCTCAACAACAGATTAACTCTTCTTTTCAGTTAGTATATTGATGTCATGAAAGCAATATTTTACTGGAGAGAAATTGCTAAACTCTGTTTGCTTAACAAAGCAATTATTGATAACCTGCAATTGCTTATTGCTTTCCGTGTCATCGACTTGTTGGCAAGAACAGTCTCACGTCTCAGTAGTAATGCCTACTTTTACTTCAGGGAAGACTGATAAATCATATATTTTTCATAGAAATATGTAAGACAACAATAATCCTTAAACTATGAGACATCATATCCACAAAAATTGGGGAGGTGTTACTGAAGTACTAAACATATTGTTTGAATTTTCTGCTTCAGAAGTATTGACCTTTGACTTTCAATTGATATCTCTCTTCAGAATAATAGTGATGAATAATGGAAACAAATGTCTTTAACTTGTGGTGTCACAGCAACAAGATCTTTTCCTTAGGGAACTTAACATATGGGTATCTTCTGGGGAGCGGATAAATGAACTCATTTTGAAGTGCTCTCCTAATGCAAACATTTTCTTTGTAACTGCCTCAGAAAAATGCAGGCATCCAAGGTAGGCCTTCATCAGTCTTGAAGTAGTTGTTTTGTTTGCTTTTTTTTTTATCAAGACTCTTCCTTCTCTCACTCAGAAATAAATAGTAACAGCTTCTTGTGACATTGGCCTATATCTTGAGTTCTTAAAAGTGTAAAACACTGGTTTTGAAGTATTACTGCACCCAATTCCCAACGTATAACTACACTCACTTAAATGGCTCACAAGGATAGCTATACCATTCATACCACTTTAGGGTATCACTTCCTTTAGATGGTAGCAATAAGAATAGTGCAAGATTAAGACTCTTTTCCAGTAGCCATGATAAGAGTACCACCTGACATTTATAGAGATTGTTACACATTTTCAAAGTATACTTAAATGCGTTAGAGAAGGAGGCAGTGTAGTGCAAAGGTCAAAAACTTAGACTTTGGAGTTAAGGCAACATTTTTTAGCAATGTAAAGGCTTAGTTTCTTTACCTGTAAAAATATAGATAGTAGTACCTAAGTGGTAGCATTATTATAAAGATTAGATGTATGCGAATAGCTTAGTCTTATAACTGTGCCCTAGTTAGCACAGCATAAACAGTAGCTATCATTGTTACTACCCTAATAATGCAGGTATCCTTTTCATTTGTTTTATATATTTAGATCTTAAAATAGTTATTGTAAATTTATTGCTACAGTACAGAATTTCAAAAATCTACATTGGAACTGAGATCCCTGGAAAATTTGCACCACATTCCAGCAAAGAAGCACAAGAGAACAAAATAGGCAGTTGAATTCTCCATGACCAAATAAACCACATTCTCGTTCAAAGTGCCTCCAAGATCACAGATTCCAGCTGACATCTTCTAAATAGTATCTTCAAATACTGTAAACATGGCTAAAAACATCTTCTAGGTTATCAATTTTAAACCAGAGTCTAAAATTTAGATAGTGCTGACGGAGCACCAAATAGTGCTGAAACAGATTGAATCAACTTCCTATTTTTGCACTCCATGCCATTAGGAACACCTTCTTTATGATCTTTTTCTGAGGTGCGAATTCACTAAACAAACAGTACACATTACCCCAGGCACCAAGTCCTTCAGGATGCTCCCAAGTTGCCCATTTTCCTTAGAATGGTTTGGGGGCCACAGAAAGCTCACCAACTGTTTCAGAGCCTGTTGCCTGGGGTGCTAAAGAATTATGCACAAATAAAACCCTGGGGGGAAAATGTAAGATGCTAACTAAGCATCTTAAAGAATGTATAGAAAGAACTTAAAAGCTTTAAACCATCCAGCAAAATTCAAATTAGAAAGGGATAGGTAGTTACAAAAACGATCTGAATTGTGATGTAAAACAAAATACAAAAATAGCATGCTGAAGTCTGACGTTCTGGTGTAGCAAACCCATTCACTGATTCTGAAGTGGAATACTATTCTGATGTGATGCACATTATAGTCTCAAATGGCAAAATTAGAACTTACACATGTATAATTTTGGGGGGTCCTTTAAATAAGAGATCCTCTTTGAGCATTTAAAAATTATAAAACGTCTGAAAAATGATGTACGTATGTCTTTTATAGGATGTATGTGTATTCTATATCCGATTTTTTATTGGAAAATCTAAGCCATCATTACCCTGAGAGGGCAGTCAAGGAGAGCAGAAGAACCCCAAGCGTGTATTATCAGAGTCCATTTACCATCAATTGGAAAGGACAAAGAAAATGATAACTGTAATCAATTTGCCTTTACCTTGATGTCATTCTAGAATTTTGAACCATTTACTTTTGTTTTCTCCCAATCCTGGACACAGCACTTTTTCTCTTTTTAGCTATTCTTTGAGAAAACATGAGAAATAAGTGAGGCTTCAAGAGTGGTCTGGGGTAGTATGTCCATCCCCCAGGTTGAAGAGCACTCTGCCATTTGGTATTGGCAGCTTCTCCTTTCCTGATGTTTATCTAGGTCTCTGGCTTCAGATACGGCATACACACATCTGTGTGTATGTTGCGTGTGTGTTTTAGATGGTTGACTTCAATTGGAGAATACTTCTGAGGTGGCATCTCAGGCGTAGTCATTTTTTTGAAGGAGTTCTTATTATCTCAGTATGTTTTGCTTAGAGATAAATATGTTTATCCTCCATTTTAACACCAAAGATCTGGCTATAAAAACAGTTGGATCCAAATGTTAAAAGTAAAATGAGAAATTTTATTTGAGCAGAGTGTGCAAGGAAAGCAATATTTTTGTATAGTTTGCTATTGTTTTATGAATCTTTAATATATTAACACCCTGATGTTATACTCGGCTCATTTATGTGTCTGCATGCATATTCACTCTGAAATCTAAAATGTCATTTCAAACCTTCCCAGACATGTTAATTCTTTTAAGTTGGTGTCAGCTGTTTCATATCTCCCAACTTTATCAAGGTATAAGGGAATGAATTACAATTTGTAGTTCTTAGAAACAGCTAGAAAATTTGTTCAGCTTGGTTTTTAAAAACAGCAAATGGCCAGTCCTTAGTTTCTGCTTCCTCAACCGTCTATGACTTTGCAGGAGTTATTTCAATGACTTCTCTTGATAACTGCCGAGCCATCTCCTGCATTTGATTTAGTTTCTAGGAGATATTTTCTAGAAAAAGAAAAGAACGCTTGCAACAAAGATGGCAAATAGAATTACTGAATGTAACCCTTTCCCTATAGGGAGCCGTAATGGGAGTAAGCAAATGTTTGATTGGTTTCACCAACCTGGGTCAAGTTGCTATGTGGGTGACTCTCACCTGGAGATCTGGTGTGAGAGACTGAATACTGAAATCTTGAGAGCATGGTGGGAATGAAGGGCTGAGACAAGGGCACCAAACTCAGAAGAACTTAGAGCAATGTCAGGAGCTGAGATATGGAACCTGGAAGCTAAGGAAAGCATGACAGTTTGGACTGAAGTCCAGGTGGTCAGACAGAAATTCAGTGTGCGTGTAGTTATGGGCATTCTGAGGTTGGGTTGGATTCATTTATAGGACTTTTGGGTGGGACTAAGGCACAAGATTCACTTTGGCTAAACCCACCTACTATATCTTAGAATAACAAATTTTATCTTTTACATAAGGATAGTATCTTTAATTTGTTTCAAAACTATGTCTTGAGCTTCATAATGCATTGAAGAAGGGGATGAGATTAAGTTTAGAACATTCTGTATTTCCTATTGCAGGGTTTAAATTATGAATGAATGAGTGTATGAATTAGATCTATTTATAAGTTAACTGTCTCCATCTCCTTTGCTTTATAAAATAGCTTTATATGTTCGCTTCATGATAGAAAAATCCAGCCTTGAAGGTTTTCCCAGCAAAACTGTAACTTTCACTTAAGTTTTTCATTTCCTGACTCCCATACACTCCCAACCCACCCTCACAAACACACACACACACACACACACACACACACACACACGCACTCATATTTTATAGTTAAGTATAAGGTATCCCTCTGGAATTTCATTTTTTAGCATTCTCTAAATTTTTTCACTTTTCTCTCTTTTTTAAAACTTCTATTTTCCCTTCTATTCTCAGAACCCATATATACCTCACCCAGGGTTTACCTCTAATCCACTGCCCTAGTCATGAAGTGTAACTTATTCAATAAGGTTAGTTTTTGTTTTCCTCCTGAGAATCCCCCCCCCAAAAAAAATAATGAAAATTGCCTTTATTGGTCAGAATTTCCACATTTCAAAATTCTGATATTTTAGTATCTGATCAGGAGAGAAAAAAAGTCTTTCACTTGGGAATTGAATGATTCATACAAATTAGTTTGAAATTTGAGATAGAAATAAGATCATTTAAATATTTTCAGAGATTTAGCCTGAAAAGAACTGAGTCTTGAGGTCATCGTCTGAAACAATGTGCATTATTATTTTGAAATGATTATAAAGATGGTTCGAGTAAGCCTATAGTTCTAGAAAATTCCTTACAGAGTTACTATAAATACTGAACAGTAGTCTGTGAATCATGGGGATGAATGGGTTTCATATAAATCACTCACAAATGGCTCAGTGGACAAATTTTATCTCAGAAAGAGGATGCCCCATAGGAGTTAAATTATGATGTGCTGAGAATTCCTAGATGATGTCACCAGAATCTGAAAACACTACTGTGAATGCAGTAATGATGCTATCTGCATTTTCTGGGTCTAACTTCTGACAAGGAATCTGAGTTTTCTGGCAAGCTGAATGCACAGCAGAGTACACAAGGGGCATGTCTTGGCAACTTCCACCTGAGCACACATGCACGGCTTCCTGTTTTGGTCTGATAGCTTCCCCTGGGCTTTTGTTAATGCAAAATTACCCACACAGAGATGGGTTGCCCATGCAAAAGAGTAGGTGTCTTATTTTGGGAAAGCTTGCTTCATATTATCTTTGTTGTTTTATTCTACTAACCCTATTTCCTCTTTTATTTTACACTAGCGTTTTAAAGTCACTTCACTTGTCTGTGAGAAATACTCCCCCCACTCCCCCACTTCTTAGGCTTGTTACTCTTGTTATCTGTTTTCTGTTTCCTCTCCAGTGACTGCCTTATTACTGCTTCATTTGTTTGCAATATTAATGTCTGTTAAAATGTCTTAAGATATACAATGTTAATTCATTTGCTCAATGATTTAAAAATATTTGTGAGTTTTTCACTCCTCCACATGTATATATGACGTGGAGGTAGGACAAAAGTGCCTTAAATGTTCATTGTACTTTCAGGTTTATACAGTTTGGGTTGGGAGTTATACTTTCACAAACTGTGATACAAAAATAAAAAATGATGCCTCCTATAAAAGGTAATGGTGAAATGCTATGAGGCATTTTCTTATGTGCTTTTTGGCCTTTATATATATATATACACACACACACACACACACATACATATATATGTACATATACATGTGTATATATATATTCCTTTGTGAAGTGCCTGTTCAAGTCTCTTGCCCATAATTTTCCACTAGATTTTTTAAAAATTGCATTATAGAAATTGTTACATAGTCTAGATACAAGTCCTTCGCATGTATATATTGTATGTACATACATGTGGCTTTTAAACCTATTTTATTCCAATTTTAATTTCTATGAAGTCTACTATATCTTTATGCTTTTCCTTTAATAGTGAGTGCTTTCTGTGTCTTGTAAAAGGAATTTTTTGTTACTCTTAAGTCACTAAGATATATGCCTGTGTTTTCTTTGATGTCTAGGACTGCATAATAAATCATTAGAGAGATGTGAATTAAAACCAATGAGTTATTACTACACAGTGACTAGAATGGCTAAAACTAAAAGACTGACAGTACTAAGTGTTGTTGAGGGTGTGAAACAAGTGGAATCACCATATGCTGATAATGAGAGTATAAAATAACAAAATGACTTAGGAATTAGTCTGGCAGTTTCTCATATAAAAATACACCTGACCTACGACTCAGCTCTTATGCTTTTAGGTTTTACTAAAAAGACATGAAGACATATGTCAACAAAAAGATTTGTATGAGAATGTTTAAAGCATCCTTATTCGTAATAGCCAGTCACTCCAGTGTCCATCAGTAAAACAGTAGATAAACTTTGGTTTATTCATATAATAGAATATTACTTGGCAATAAAAATATACAAATTACTGATATACATAAATAATATAAATTATTCTCAAAATGCTGAACTAAAGAAGTTTTCCACAAAAGCTATATGATTTCATTTATATGAAGGTCCAGAATAGGTAAAACTCACCTGTGATGAAATAAAGCAGTGGTTTTGTGGTCTGAATGTTTGTGTCTCCCTCAAATTCATATGTTGAATCTACTTACCAATGTGATGACATTAGGAGGTGGGGACTTTGGGAGGTGATTAGGTCAGTAGGACAGGGCCCTCATAATTGGGATTTACTGCCCTTAATCCCAATTAAAAGACTCCAGAAATTTGTCTTGCCCCTTCCACCAGGTGAGAAAACAGCCAGAAAGCACTATCTATAAATCAGAAAACAGGCCCTCACCAGACACTGAATCTGCTAGTGCCTTGATCTTGGACTTTCTACCTTCCAAAGTTGTGAGTAATAAATGTTGTTTATAGGTCACTCAATTTGTAATATTTGTTAGGGCAGTGTTATGCTGACTGTAACAAAGGAGGATTGACTAGAACAAACAAGGAGGAAATGTGCTTGGGCAGTGGAAATATTTTATATATATAGATAGGAGTGTGAGTTCTACAACAGTTTATCTTCATCAACACTAGGGGAATGTACATTTAAGATTTGTGCATTTCATTGTATGCAAATAATACCTCCTTAAAACAGTGAAAAAGTTCTAGAGGGCAGATGTTGCAATGAATTGATTAGAAATATGGCATATTGGTTTACATATTGGATTATACTCAGAAGGCTCAAATCATAGTTCTGAAACTTATTAACTGTCAAAGTTTGGTAAGTAACATAACCTCCCTGAACTTGTTTTCCCTTTGCAGAACTAGAATAATACCTTCTTTAAGAGATGTTATAGGAATGTATGTAAAAGGCTTGTCACAAGGGCTGACATAAGAAATTAATTTATTGACTAATTCTCCTCCTTTTTTTCTTTCTTCTTGTTTATTACTTAATAAAGTGTCAAATATGGCTGTCAGGTTTTGGTTGCTGCTGTTTGGGAAGATTATAAATTGTTAACAGAAATACAGAACACACTAGTAAGATCATACCTGGGAGAGAATAATAAGTCCTCTAATGAATTTGAGACAAATAGGGATGTCCTGAATGTAGTGTCAATAATGGGTCTTGAATTTGGGAGAGAAATCAGAAAAGGAGCTCTGGATTTGAGGTGTGGTGAACAGATACACCAGATCTCTGGGGATGGGAAGGGTCTGGAAAGGTGTGACTCGTAGTATTTGCTGGTTTCCATGCTGTAAATACTGCGTCATGACCAATTTCAAGTTACCAAACCAGATTGCAAAATTCCTGAATGTTTATTAGTCGGCTCTTTTTGACTGGTAACTGCCACCTCCAGCAAACTGCTAGATCTGAGTCATCTGCTGAGACAGAATGAGAAAAAGACAAATATTCTCACCTTACACCAGGTCTTCTGGCTTGCAGGATACATTGTGTTTAATTAAATTCTTTTGCTATGAATCCCCATTTCTGAGTGTCTCTCTTCAGCTCACGCCATTTTCAACTATGTATTAAAAAACACCTTGTCCTCTTTTGCCCACTACCTTCAAAGATGGCCTCCTTTTTATAATGCAGAGGCCACCCAGGGGCCACCAGGCCTCAGTCGGGGAGAGATTCAAGCATAGCCTCACACTGTGAAAAAGAGCAACTCTTCCCTTCTTTTCCTCAGTGCTAGGCTTCTGCCTCACTTAAGAAAATATTTCATTCTCTCCATGCTGGGAAAGACAGGGACACTTTCAAATCTAGTTCATCATCTCCTGCCTCCCCTTCCTCCCCTTACCCAGTACATACGTCTGTCTGCATGAATCGAAGTGTAGACAGAGTTATTTTCATGAGCTGGAGGAATACTGACAAACCATGGAATGGCGTTTAAACCTATTTGTAATGTCATAGAGCTGTCTGTAGCAATAAGAGTACTTTTGTTAAGAGTACAAGAAGACTCTTCTTAACTTACAGGCCAACTAAACACTCTGTTAAAATTACATTTCCAGAAGTTCTTTGTCCTAAAAATAATAGGAATGTAAATAATTTTTCGCCCAAGAATGTTTCTTTTCAATATTACTTTTTATAGCAAAATAAAATGAAAAACAAACAACAAAACTATATGCCCATGTTTCCACGGTAAAATGTGATGTACTCATTAAAAATAACATTATGTAGTCCTTAAGATTATTATTATTATTATTATTATTAAGACAGAGTCTCACTCTGTCACCCAGGCTGGAGTGCAGTGGCACGATCTCGGCTCTCTGCAGCCTCTGTCCCCCGGGTTCAAGTGATTCTCCTGCCTCAGCCTCCCGAGTAGCTGGGACTACAGGCACGTGCCACCATGCCCGGCTTATCTCTTCTATTTTTAGTAGAGACAGAGTTTCACCGTGTTAGCCAGGATGGCCTCGATCTCCTGACCTTGTGATCCACCTTCCTCAACCTCCCAAAGTGCTGGGATTACACACATGAGCCACTGCTCCTGGCCTTCCTTAAGATTATTAATAAAAAAGTTTTATTCTCATGAAACATAGTTATACTATACTTTAGTATGGTATTTACCATTTTAACTCTGTTACAAATACGAAAGAGAAATGATTGGAAATAATTTTTTCAAACTATTAGTTACGATTATTACAGTGATTGTTTTTCTTTTGGTAGTGGGATTATGGATGGTTTCTTCCTCCTTCTCTGTGTCCTTATGTGCTTTTCCAGATTTTCTATACAACAAGCAAAATATATCTTTCAATAAATTCCCAGTGCCTCCAGAGACTGCACTTATATTCCACTATCTTTTGTTTATCTATTCCAGTTTTTTTAATTCAAAACCCATTTGATGTCTATAGTCAAATTATTTTTATAACACATATAGGACAAATGTCTAGTACCACATAAAAATGGGCTCCTTCAGCTATGATATACAGTGGTGTCACCTCTCTGGTTATTTTCTCTTGTGCTTCAATAAAGAAGGCTAGTTTGAAAAATAAGGACCTAAGCTTTCCTCACTGCAAAGTACCTTTAACTTGTTGGCAATTCAATCTTCAAAACCCTTTAGGTAGGTAGGTAGATAGATAGATAGATAGATCTGATATATATGAGTTGTATGTTTTCAACATTTTATTATGAAAAATTTTGAACATGCAGAAAAGCTAAAAAATTATACAGTTTATACTACTAATAGACCTATCAGCTAGATTCTATAATTAGCATTTTAGTATCTTTGCTTTCTCACATACCTATTTACCCATCCATCAATCCATCTTACTTTTTGATACATTTCAAAGTAAGTAGACAAGAGTATGCTTTGCACCTAAATCCTCTTTCATGCATATCTTTAACTAAAAGAGTTCAATGTTTTTCACTTTCTTTTTCTTGCTTTGGGGGTAAAATTTATGTGCAATGGAATTTTGAAGTCTTTAGTTACCAGTCAGTGAGTTTTGACAAATGCTTGTGTCTGAGTCACCTAAACTCTTGTCAAAATATAGAACATCACCATAATACAGGAAATTTCTTCATGTTTCTTCTAAGTCCCTAAACTGCCCATCTCAGAGCCAACCATTGTCCTGATTTGATTCCACAATATAATTGTTTTTCCAAGGCTAGAACTGCATATAAATGGAATCATACAGCATGCAGTCTTTTGTGCCTGGCTATTTTCATTCAGCATAATGTCTCTGCTGTTCATCCATGTTGTTTTGCTTTTTAGTCATTTTCTTTTTGTTGCTGAGTTATCTCCCATTGTATAAGAGATTGTTTAGGTATCCATTTTCCTGTTGATGGATACCTAGCTTATTCCACCTTTTAGTACTATGAACAACCTTGTACGAGTCTTTTTGTAGGCATCTGTTTTCATTGCTCTTGGGAAAATATGTAGGAGTAGAATTGCTGGGTCAGAAGGTAGATGTGCATCCGGGTTTTCTTCTAAAAGAAACTTCTCAATATGTTCTCGGCAACACTTGGCATTGTCAATCCTTATTTTTAAATTTAGCTTTATTATATGTGTGTAGTACCTGAATTGTATATTTTACTGTATATATTTAAGGTATATGAATTGTATTTTTTAAATGTTGAAATATTTGGTCAATTTCTTTGCTGTCAAAGGAGGAAAAGGCAAGAGAGACAAGTTTTGCTCTAACAAATCTAGACTTCCTGAGTCCACAACACATTGAAATGGACAAAATCTTAGTATTTTGTAAGAATCCATTTTTCTCCCATGAAGAATTGTGTTTTCCCAAGATTTAAATGGTAACTACTATAGGCTCACTTCACCATTATCATCATCGTGCTTGTTGGTCCCTCCTCCTAAGTCCTTCTCTTTTTTTTCTTCACTTCCCAATTCCTTAAGACTACCTGTAGG
Source organism: Piliocolobus tephrosceles (assembly GCF_002776525.5). NCBI lineage: Eukaryota > Metazoa > Chordata > Mammalia > Primates > Cercopithecidae > Piliocolobus > Piliocolobus tephrosceles. The sequence continues at coordinate 149,330,196 of NC_045435.1, read as the reverse complement.
GATTATGGAGTTGCTTCATACATTCCAGGCATCTTTGTCAGGTAATTTCCTCCATCTCATGTGTTCTTAGGCTGTAGGCATTTGTGTCCATGTCTGATCCTTTTCTTAATCTATAAACATTTTGAGGAAAGGAAATATCTAATTTACCTTAGCACAGTCACTTGCACCCAGTAGGTGCTGACTAAACATTTATTGAACGTATGATTTAATGAGAGATGATGGAGTAGTGAAGAACACAAAGCCTAGGGCTAGACTCTTCCACCTACCAACTGTGTGATATCAAGCAGGTTACTTACCCTCTCTGAGCCTCAGTTTCCATCTGAATAATGAAGATAGTGAGAGTACTTACCTTCCTGAAGTTTTGTGGGGATTAATGTGCTAATTTTTAAAAAGGCTTTAGAAGAATGTCCAACATACTATGAATGTATACAAATAAAATAAAACCAAATAATATTTGGATCATATATACAATTTTATAGAAAACATTGGCTTTCTAAATCAATGTCTACCCTATTTGGAAATTTTTCTTAAAAACAATAACAAACAATAAGCAATAATTCAATCTGAAGTGACTTCTTTCAAATATTCTAGTTCTATTATTCCAGAATTTGGTGAATGAATCTATTTATCCATTATGATTTAGTAGCCTTTGATCATATGCTTCTCATTCTCCAGATTTTCAGAGAAAGCATGCCTGTAACACCTTTTCTTTATTTCTTATCTAGGGTATTTTATTATGTCTTCCTTGAAGTGCTCTGATCAGGTCTGCAATACTTGAGACGTAAAATCTACTCCCACTTTTTTTTTTTTTTTTTTTTTAAAAGAAGAGCAACTTAATCCTTAGTGGTCCTAAATATTATTCAACTATCTTAACATTCAATTTCTTTATCTAGTAAAGGAATGCATTTTTAGCAATGAAATAAACAACAAACATTGACATTACTTATTAACAGTATTTATGGTTGATGTGCCCCACATACTCTGAAAGCTTATAGTGTACATTCTTTTAAGAAGACTTCAGGGTTTTCTACTGAAAGAATTTGAAAATTAAGACTTGGAAGGGTCCTGGGAGCAACTTTCTATAGAGGAAAAGGCTAAACAGTACCCCAGAATCTTCAGTAGCAGTGGTAGTGTGGGTTTGTTTTCCTTCACTGGACTAGGCTCCATAACTAAACGTCTTCTATTTGGAAGTCAAAATGCATTCGTTTGTCTTCTTACAACATAGAGAAAACATGCTTAGAAAATCAAAGGAGAACATTGAGTATTGTGACCTGTTTAACATGTTTCTCCGCCTTGCTTCGGATGAGAGATTTCAAATCTCGTCATTAATGTGGTGAAAAATATTTAATTGGAAAATACTAACATTATCTTTCCATATTGATTCATCTTCTGTTTGTAACTTCAGAACAAGAAAAAGATATTAATGGTCACCTTGGCTGTTTTCTTGTGACCTCCAACGTGGCTCGCATTTAAAATTGAATCTGGACTGGGGTGTCTGGGGGTGGGGAGTGGAAATCTACAGGGTGCAGAATAAAGGCTAGATGTGTCCACTTGGTATTAAAGAAATGCTTCTGCAAGCACAAAAAGAAACAATATTTGGTAAAAATGAGTGTCGTTTTCCCCTGCTCCGGCATCTGCTTGCGTTTTCAATGGCCGCAGTGTTTTTCTTTACCTGGTAGGTGGCCTCTCCATGTATCCATGAGGCACTGCGTGAAAATGTGCCTCCTTATGTCGGAGGGAAATTTGCTTTCACTTCTTTTCCCTGCTCTCCTGTGCCTCCCTTTGTTCTAATCATACATGTGAGGAGAAAAGCCAGTGATATCAGCAATCATTTTCTTCTCCAGCCACTTTTTGGAGTTAATAATTCAAACAGATCTTTTACAAACTCATTTTATTCTTAGAAATGGCCTTATTGCAACAGTCTGCTCTCCAGTTGTACTTTATCAAGCAGCAGATCTGTTGTAAAATGTGATGACTGGATTTCATCTGTTTTGCCACCCCCTAAGAATTCATTGCCCACAGTGCTTCAACTGCTGTTATAAGAGACAGTTTAATTTTTGTGGTACATTGATTGATAACTGGGCTCCCTGGTAACATGGTCTTCCTTGAATAGGACTGCTGTTTTCTAGGTCTCAGATCCCCTGAAGATGCTGCATAACTCCCTGTATGAAACAAATCTTCCACACCCTAATAGTAATATACCAAATCCCCAAATGAACAGAAAATACACACAAATGCTTATAGGTACCTTCATGCCTGTAGGTGATATAATATGGGAAGGGAAGTTCGCCTCAGCCTTAGGTGTGATGAAATCAGCAAAGCAGAAAAAACAGACAAACAACCAAACAACGAACCAAACAAAACTGAAAGACTTGCCACAATTCTGAAAAGTTGTCTAAACTGATCTCTAATGAGTAATAAAATTGCAGGTACTTCTTTACTCCTTGACTAATTTTCTGTAGCTCTCAGATGAACCATGTAGGATACCAGCTGTGTACCTTCAAATTAAAAAAATAATAGTAATAATAACAACAAAAGAGAGGGCAAAATAGTTGGCAAAAAGAATTGTAAAAATCATAAAAACAAAGGGTAGAAGGATTGGGTAGAGAGATTCGAATCTCCAATTTATGGGACCAATCTTGTCATCAGTTTATGAAAAACCAATTTTTAAACAAAACTCTCATTATTCTTTTCACTATATCAAGGCCAAAACTTCATGTTTACACACACTTCAAAGAAGAGGACAATGATGTAGGTCCTAATAAAACCATCACTACTGGTTAGTAAATTTGCTAAGCCTACTGCATGGAAGAAAGTTGAGGGCTTGGTTAAAACCTTAGCAGATAATTTAGCACAAAATAAGTTCTTAGGAGCCTAACAAGCCTGATGATTTTGGTGAAATCTCTTTCTTCCCAACCATGTGCATCCAATGACTGATGTATTTGGTGGCAATAATAAGTTGGATGGTCACAAGTTCTAGTCTGATATCTTATGTTGCTTCATTAATGATTGGCCCAGTCCCCTGGTGACCACTCCTGAATCCATTTCCAGAGCAACTCAGGTACTCTGCCTACTTTCTTTTTGCTTAAGTCAAATGCAAGGGTTCGATAAAACTATCTCTATATTGAATGTTATTCATTCAACAAGTATTTATTGAGAAACTATAATGCTCAGGCACTAGGAGCTGGGATTTAGTAATGAACAAGACGGAAAAAAACTTCTGCCTTCCTGGACCTTGCATTCTAGTGAGTGAGAGGAATAATAAACAAAACATGTAAACAAAGTAAATGAAATAAGACTGTGATGAGGGACCACGTGCAGTGGCTCATGCCTATAAACCCCAGCGCTTTGGGAGGCTGAATGGGTGAATTGCTTGAGCGCAGGAGTTCCAGACCAGCCCTGGTAATATAGTGAAACCGCATCTGTATGAAAAATACAAAAATTAGCTGGGCATGGTGGCACATGCCTGTAGACCCAGCAACTTGGGTGGCTGAGGTGGGATAATTGGTTGCATCTGGGAGGCAGAAGTTGCAGTGAGCTAAGATCCTGCCACTGCACTTCAGATCCTGTCTCAAAAAAAAAAAAAAAAAAAAAAAAAAAAAAAAAAAAA
>NC_045435.1:149232365-149326486 GCF_002776525.5 Piliocolobus tephrosceles | reverse complement strand
AAAAAAAAAAAAAAAAAAAAAAAAAAAAAAAAAAAAAAAGATAAGGGCTAATAGTCAAGAAAGGAGGGTAGAAAGGAAAGTTTTAGATAGAGTAGCCAAGGGTGGTCTCATTGATAAGGTGACTTTGATGAAAGACCTAAAGAGAGTCGGGGAAGTGGCCATGCAGATATCTGGTGGATTAGCAATCCAGACAGAGAGAATAGCAAGTGCAAAGGCTGTAACGCTGGGACATGCCTGACATTTTTGTGGGGGAAGCTAAAGAGGCTGGTATTACTGAAGTAGAGTAAATGAGGAAGAGAGTTATAATAACATCACAGAGGTAATGAAGACAAGGCCACATAGGATCTTACAAGCCATGAAAGGAACATTGGCTTTTGCTCTGAGTCCTGTGGGCCCATTGGAGCTTTTTGTGCACAAAACATTGGAGGATTTTGTGCAGAATAATGAATGTTATGTTGACTGAGGATAGATGAAAAGGGTGCAAGGGTGAATGGCGGGAGCTCAGTTAGAAGGCTACAGAAGTTATTCAGAGAGGATAGGACCAGGGTGATGGTAGTAAGGGTGGTAGGTAGTCAAGTTCTGGATACATCTTTCTAGTAGAAACAATAGAATTTGATGATGCCTGTTAGAGTAAGAGTAGAGTTATGGCTACCACCAAGATATGAATCTAAGTAACTGGTAGAATGGAGATTTAATGAATTGAGCTGGGGAAGACTAGAGGGGTTTTTTTTGTGGCATGTGTATGTAAAGACACTGATTTTGGATATGTTAAGAGTAAGAGGTCCATTAGATATTCAAGTGGAGGTAGCAAGTAAGCACTTGGATATATGAGTCTGCAGTTGAGGAAAGAGGCAAAGTTGGAGATAGAAATTTAACTATCGTCAGCATATAGATGGCATTTAAAGCCATGAGACTAGATGAGATCCCTTAGAACACGTCTTAGAGAAGGCATCTATGAACTGAACCTTGGAGTTCAGGGAGATGAGGAGAAACTAGCCAACGAAGCTGAGAAGGAGGTCAAAAAGAGTACTAGCTAGGCATGCTGGCTCACATCTGTAATCCCAGCACTTTGGGAGGCTGAGGCAGGCAGATCATGAAGCCAGGAGTTTGAGACCAGCCTGGCCAATATGGTGACACCTTGTCTCTATTAAAAATACAAAAATTAGCTGGACTAATTTTTTTTACTGGTGGCGTGTGCCTGTAGTCCCAGCTACTCTAGAGGCTAAGGCAGAAGAATCGCTTGAACCCAGGAGGCAGAGGTTGCAAGTGAGCCGAGATTGCGCCACTGCACTCCAGCCTGGGCAACAGAGCGAGACTCTATCTCAATCAATCAATCAATCAATCAATCAATAAAAATAGTACCATGTCCTAGAAGACAAGTGAAAAACATGTTTCAAAGCAGATGCAGTGATTGATTGCTGAAAGGTCACATGTCACTGAAAGGACAAATAAGATGGAAATCACTGAATGGAATTTAGTGACCACATTTAACAATATAGAGTTGATCAGTGACCTTCAGAATAACTTATATCTGTTGAGCACAAGGTCTGAAGTAACCCGAAACAGCTTATCAACCTCTATGGATTAAATAAAAGAATGTGCTCGTGTGTAAATAACTTGTTTGAAAGCAAGCTGAAGTGAGGGATCTAGATATTGAGAGTTCTAGGTTCCTTACCACCACCTTCTTGCACACTAAAGCATTGAAAGAATGTAATATTCAAAACAAGTAGGCAAGCAAACAAACAAATAGAATATCATCTGAATAGTATTATATGTAACAATCTTCATGGAAACCATGACAACAGGGAAAAGAGGCCTTGTGAAAAAATTGTGTGTGTGCTTCTGCTCTGCTTTCTCAATGTATTTATAATGTCATGGCCTTGGCAAGAGCAAAAGGTAGAGAAAAATAAATAATTGATTTCTCTTCTTTTGTAAAACAACAAAACTGAGCTAATGTAAGTGGTTAAAAGTCCTCTCTGTAGTTGTCAATTTAAAGGTAAAGCCCCAATTTAAAAGAGTGAATGGTGTTGCAGTTGTGTGGGTGGATTTGGTAGGGAGTTTAATTTTGCTACAGAGTGGACGGTAATCTTGGCTAAACAAAAGCATATCCCTTTAATTGTTTAGAATGCCCCAAGGTCCATCTGATTTGAACTAGAATTGGAAAAAGGGAAGAGAGATGGAAGGGAATGATCAAAGTTGGAAAACTATACAACATTCCCCCGTGACATGCAAGAAAGGCGAATACAGGTGAAAAATAAAGATAGTGCTGCTCCACATGTTTGGAATTGCATTTTTAGTAGTCTTAACTAACCAAAATGCAGCCGCTTAGAGAAGGCTATCACAGAACTTATGTAGTATAGGATAGGTGTGAGACTGCCCCTTAGGGCAGAGAACATTAAACATATTGATTCCTGTTGGTTATTTGATTTTGTCTTTGATGTTAGTGACAGAAAATTTACTTTTTAATTTGTGACCTATCTAGGAGTGGGGTACAGAGGAGAGAATAGAAACAAAGAGATAATCCATGAGAAGAACAAGTTACTTAAGTCCTTTAATGACCCCATTGGGAGTGATGTGGTTGGCTTGACACTGATGTTCAATAGACACCTCCCCCTCCCATCCTGGGTGGTCTTTAGCTCTAAAATCTCTGTGGTCGAACTTTTGAGATAGCCTGATATGCCACCACAGATGCCATGACCCAAGGGACTGGCTGGCAATTACTCTGGATGCTTCTTGAAGGTTCTTCATTGTTCTTGCCCTTAACCTGCCTCTGTAGGATCTCCACTTTTCTCTTCCCGCTCCAGCTGCACTATGTGTCCGTGCTTGGCTCTCAAGTGTTGGATTCTCACGTCTTCTTTTCACAGTGGCTCAGGTAAAGGGACTTGTTGCAACATCTCGACATGCTGTCTTTAGTCCTAGCTCTCTTGGAAGGGAGGAAAGGAGATGAGACATACTGAAACCACACTTTCTTGATGTAGAGCAGAATCTAGTTCACAGACTAGAAAATGTTTTATTCCTTGTAGGCTTAGCAGTACAGAAACAAAGTGGGGAAAGGAAAACAATTTCTAAAGAGTGAATTATTATGAATTATCTTATAAATGCCCATGCCACCTGCTTTACTTCTCATAATTCACTAAACCTCCTTTACTTCTCATAATTCACTAAATTCACTATGCTCTACATTTCATCTGTGGTGTGATAAGTTAAAGTTACCTTGTTGGGAATTTTTTCAGAACATTTGTCCACTGGAACAAAAATCAGTATTCTCTCTCTTAAACAGAAGCATTTGAACAACTTGCACTATGCGGAGGTGAGAATAATAGTTATATTGGTACATGTCTTAAAAATTACCCAGAAGCAGATGAAAATTTGTGAATAAATGACATTAAGAAAATTCCCCCAGAAGAAATCAGTAAGAGAGTGGGTATGAGGAGAGGAAAGGGGAAGTCAAACAAAGTATGCTGTTTTTGGCCAAGTCTCATAATAGGGAGCTTTGGCCTAAATCTGCAAGGGAACCTTAGAGCATAAATTGAGTTGTCTGCCATAAAGTGACTGGGAGGAACTTGGGTTTTCATACACTTGCATTATCAGTCATAGCTAAGCACATCTAAGGGCCATGTAAACTCCCCATTACTTCTCTCACAGTCATAGGATAATCTTCTAAAAACAGACAAATGGACAGACCATTGGAACTAAGAGTCCTGGACCTAGGAAGAAATTCAGGAAACAGTAAAGGAATTCAGGGAAACCTGGGTGGGTCACTGCAGTGACTACGACATCATTTTAAGCATTTATTGAGCATTTGGTGGTGCCTAGAAAGCTGCGTGTGTGGCGGTGTGTGTAGAAAGCTATTTAGTTCTCACAGTGCCCTTAGAATTGTCTCTATTTTTACATCCTAAGGAACTGAAGTGTTCAGTAATTTGTAAGAGTGTTTAAAAAAAGGTTTGCAGCAGAGCCAAGATTCAAATCCTGGCCTGTCTGAAGGCCATGTCCACAGTCACATTACTCTCTCATTACACGACCTCCTGGTCAGCCTCCTAACCAAAGTAAAGGGTGCAGTGCCGGAAGGATAGGAGAACTTGGGATATGGTAAACAGAAAAAAAAAAACAAAAACAAAAAAACGAGATGATAAAATAGTTTGTAACTAAGAAATGTTATAGCAAATGAGTGGGGATTATTCTATGGCCAGGAAAAGGAAAGACTGAGGAAATTTAATAATGATCTTCAAGTTCATGAAAGGATTTAATACAGAATAGATTGGCCAGCTGTGCTCAAATTTCTACATAGTGAATTTAAAAAGAAAACTATTTGCTGTTACAGTATGAAGATTTTAGGTTGGATTGAAGGAAGTGTTCCTTGGCCAAAAGGGCTATTGAGCACTACAGTGAAATCATATAAACTCAAATTAGAAAGAAAAGAGAAAAGAAAAGATGTGAGCCCAGTCTGTCACGCTGTGCAAATGTATGAGATGTTACCTTGAACACAGCTGCTTCACACCTGCAACCTTCCACAGAGGGAGAGCCGGGAATTAAAAAAATAAAGCAGCGAACTTCATTGTAGCTGAGGATGCCAGGAAACCTGATGGCCTTCTAGAAACTGTCATATTAATTGTTGTATCAGGGCAGAAATATGTCCTGGTCTAGTTTGGTAGTTTGTTTCTTAATGAGAACTCTCTTTTTCACTTTTGTCCTTTCTCCCCAAAAGACAAACATTTCTAATGCCATTGTATATATATAAAAGAACATTTTATGTAGAAGTACAAGAAAAAACATTTGGTGATGCAACAATGCAGCACAGAGTCAATGACTGTTCAGATAGCAAAGGGAATGGACTTTGACAGTACCTTGTGAAGTGGCACATACCATTGAATAATCCGTTGTTTTGATGTCCTCTATGCACCCATAGACCCTGCCCCTGAAAATTTTCTGCATAATTCAATTTAGATTTATGTATGTGTGTATATATATACACATACATCTATATACATACATAAATCTAAATTGCAGTGATATTCTGCCCCCAAATAATTATATCTACACCAGGATTTCTATGGGGAAAACACACTTGTAAGTGACTTCAAAATAAATTTTTAGTGTACACCCCATTATAAAATAATGAGCTAGTTTAAAGTCTGGCTGCACGGGCGAGGTGGCGGGTGCCTGTAGTCCCAGCTACTCAGGAGGCTGAGGCAGGAGAATGGCGTAAACCCGGGAGGCGGAGCTTGCAGTGAGCTGAGATCCGGCCACTGCACTCCAGCCTGGGCAACAGAGCGAGACTCCATCTCAAAAAAAAAAAAAAGTCTGGCTGCAATACATACCATCTCAACACATCATTGAGAGTGTTTATGTATGTATACCTATGTGTATGTGTGTGTATATAGAGATATGTGTATATATGTATGTGTATGTGTATATGTGTGTATATATGTATATATGTGTATATATGTATATACATGTATATATGTGTATATACACACACACATATATATACACATATCTCTATATATACACACATACATATAGGTATACATACATAAACACTCTCAATGATGTGTTGAGATGGTATGTATTGCAGCCAGACTTTAAACTAGCTCAGTATTTTATAATGGGGTGTACACTAAAAATTTATTTTGAAGTCACTTACAAATGTGTTTTCCCCATAGAAATCCTGGTGTAGATATGATTATTTAGGGGCAGAATATCATTGTAATCACACCAAATTTACCTGTGCAGTTACTATTTTTCAGCTATACTGTGGACTAAATTAATAGTTTTGAGTTGCTGGAGGAACTCTATCATCAGATCACTATTTCTCTGGAAAAAATGAATTCCATTTTGAATTTGGAATTCTAGAAATATTTCCATCATAATGTGCCTCTCAGTAGAAGTTTGTTAGAGGATTTTCTACACACTGGGTAAAGCCAACTGTCCAAAGTCAATTGCTCCCGGATATTGCTTTTCCTTTAACCAGAGTGGTGACTTGTGCTCTGTGAAAGATAAATTTCCCTCCTTCCATTTTAATAGCAGGCTTTCATAGGATTGAAGAATTTGTACAAGAGCAACAATTATTGTTACTATGTATTGGACACTATATTATTCCTTGTATGTATATTATCTTATGTAGCCTCCATAACAACCTTGGGATGTTATATTATTATGACCATTCTACAGAATAGGAAATTGATGTAAACAAGTCAGCTTGCTGGAAGTCCTATAAATAATAAATGATAGAATTGCGTTGTGCTGATAGAATTGCGTTGTCCCAATAACATTAATTTGGGAGGGAATGTCTCCTCCCAAATTAATGTTAAAATTTAATTGCCATTGTAACAATATTAAGAGGTAAGACTGGTAGGAGGTAGATTAGGCCATGAGAGTTTACCCTCATGAATGGATTAATCCAGCTTTCACAGGAGTGAGATCATTATAAAAGGCCAAGTTTTGTCCTCTTTCTCTCTTGCCCTCCTGACTTCCACCACGGGATGATGCCACAAGAAGGCTCTAATCAGATGCCAGCCCCTCAATCTTGGACTTAGCGTATGGGACTGTGATAAACATTTTTTTTTCTTTAGAAATTACTCAGATACTGGTATTCTGTTATAGCAGCACAAAACAATCTAAGACAGGTTGTGAACTCTGGACTGTCTGAGCTTAAATTCAAAGCGTTTTCATGGATGTTGTGGTGGACATTTGTTGGTTGTGTGCCTGACATCCATTCTCCCTTACCATTATTTTCCTTTGGGAAATTTTATCTTCACTCCCTGTCCCCTATATCACAACACATCACAGACATTTAGTTTGTATGGAATTGACCCCACCGCCTGTCTTAGGAGTGAGCCCAGATTGACTTAGGCCAACCACTATATTATATTCCTCTCTCTCATTTCCCCCTCTCATACTGCCTGGCTCAAAGATAAGTAGATAGCTCAATCAGAGCCAATGAGATAGAAGGAGATATTTGCTTGTCACCTTGGAATGAGAAGCTCTCTTCTTTAACTGTCTGGCGAAAGAATGTGAGTTCTGAAATGGTGGAAACATTTTTTTTTTACCTATAGGAGAGAGCCTGTTTCTGGTGTGGCAACCACTGTGTAGAGCCTTAGTTTGAAGTCACTGGGGCAGAAGACAGAGGGAATTTAGGGCCATGACAACAACTTTTGGACTCCTGGATCAAGCCTTACCTGAAGTAAGACCTGCTTCTGGACTCAATTGTAAACATATTTGCTCAAACAACAACTTGTAGTTTGAGCTACTTCATGGGGTTCATGTCAATTTCAACGTGGGAGTTGTAAGTAATACAGGCACTCCCCAGGACTGGTCCTTCATTAAAAACACTTATATCTTCCAAATCTCTGGTATGATGAGACTTGACTTCCATAATCACACTCCTGAAACAATTCAGCAACTAATTAGTAAGATTACATTCAGGCTATTCTTCTTGCTAAGTGAGAAAAGTTGCCCACTTAAAATTTACAAAGATTCTGAACAATACAGAATAAAAACAAGAATGTTTTGGTTAATGATTTTAAGTTAGGCAGAAAAAAAAACTAATTAAATGATGCCTTTCTCTGATCATTCTAGTTAATTGAAGTTTTAATTCCAGGAGGAATAATAAAAACTGGGGTCTAAGTTTGATAAGTAAAGTTTTCAAATTATTTATATATGCTTAATTTAGAAAAATGTATGTGCACATTCATTTCCCTGTGAGACATTAAAATATGCTAACATAGATTAAGCAAAATATATTTTCCTTTATTGTGATAATTCCTTGTTATCTCCAGTCTTTCCCCTAAATGTGATAAGAACACATAGCTATGGTTTTCAAGGTGTCATATGTATCACATATAAATCCAGATCCCTATCAGTGTATCCTGAGAAAATTGAGAAACTGAGGAATCACTGTAAAGAAAAAAGTAAACAGTACAGACAAAATAAGAAGGTGTAGGAAGAAGTAATAATGACTCATTTCAAAGGTAATTTTACCGTGAAACTAAGAAAGATTAAGCTTCAGGATCCCTCCGTTGGAGGGGCGCTTCCAAGGCTTTGAGAGAGACCCTAGCAATGTGTTCATGTGGTTATATGATTTTTCAAAAAGTTGAAAAGCTAAATATTTTAACTGCAGTTGGTCAAGACTGCTGTATTTTTCCCCACTCTAATCCTCCCTGGCCCATTATATTTTTGCTTGGTTTGGATAATAGGGGAATGACCACAGAAATTTTTGGACTCTAGCTAAGGGAAAGTTCTATTGTGAATGCAGTTAAAGTGGGGTATATTATGTATGTCATAGACACTCCCATATTTATTTAAGATATTGGTAGACATCTCAGTGTAGGATTGCCTTCTAGGAACACATATTCTTTCAACTGTGCCAACTCACCTGGCATCGTGACAAGAACCTGCTTGGTCAGAGATTTTATCAGGATATGAATGGATACTAAGGTGTCTAGCACTAGAAGTATATGTGTAGTGAGGAGAAACCTCTGGTGAAATGTAGAGACAGATGCTAGTCTGTGGAAATTGTTCCAATTATCAGAAATATAAAACTGCCAGCTGATGATTCAGTTCTGATCAATATGAAGTGAAAAAGGAAGTTTCCTGTCAGGAACGTAACAAATAATACCGCATATACAATTATTGATGCTGTCTGTGTGTATGTGTGTGTATAAGAAAGAGTGAATTATCTTTATATTTGCTTATAGACAATGTTATAAAAATCATCATCATATGAAAAGGTTATCAAAGAGTTTGCATAAAAAAGTGTTAAGAAGTAGATTAACAACTCCTCATCCTCTGGAACCCTCCATTCTATTTTCTGCTTTTGAGTTCTTTAGTGAGTATAAAGTTATAGTTATACAAGATAAATATGTTTTAGAGATTTGCTGTATGACATAGTGCCCACAGTTAATAATGTGGTATTGTGCACTTAAAAATTTGTGAAGAGGATAGATCTTACATGAAGTGTTCTTATCACTTGCAGAAAAGCAAAGGGACACAAGGAAACTATTGGAGATAGTGGATATGCTATATTACCTTGCTTGTGGTAATGGTATCATGGGTGTATGTGTATTTTCAAACTCTTCAAATTGTATATATTAAATATACAACTATTTTATAAGATACAGTTATTTTTTATTCATTGTACTTCAATAAAGCTGTAAAACAGTGTATTAAGTGGATAGGTAATAAAATATTATTTTGTTTTTCATGAATTTTGTGTTATTTGTAGTTTTTGTTGGTCTTTTAACATTTAAAAGATTTTCTGGTTTCGTATTCTATATTAATAATCACTTTTGTACTCAATATCGTATTTTTCAGTTTGTATATCTTTTCTTAAAGATGAACCCTGAAATAAACATTCAAGCTCCAAACACCTAGACATAACCTTACCTATTTTAGCTTTTGGTAAAGAGGAATTAGTTGTACTTCTAGATGAACCTTGTTTCCTCTCAAGGTTTCTGCCTGAGGATTATTTGTTGGGTCATCAAAGACACTACTTCAATCTTTATTCTTGTATAAAAGGAAGAATCAATTCCACTTATTTCATATTTAAACTTTTTATCAGCATTGTTGAGGAATAACTGTAATAACGTCAATAGCACATATTTGAAGTGTACAGTTTGATAAGTTTTGACCTATGTTTACACCCACAAAATGTCAACATAATCAAGATAATGGAGAGTTCCATTACCCGCAGAGCTTTCCTCATGCTCCTTTGTATCCTTTTCTTCTGTCTCTCCTCGTGGCTCCATCCCAGCCCCAGTCAAGCACCGATCTGTTTTTTTCCCCAAGATCTTGTAAAGTTTTTATTTTTTATTTTTAAATTTTGTTGTAAGTTCTTGGATGCAGGTGCAGAACATACAATTTGTTACATAGGTATACATGTGCCATGGTAGTTTGCTGCACCCATCAACCTGTCATCCAGGTTTCAAGCCACGCATGCATTAGATATTTGTCCTAATGCTCTCCCTCCCATGCCCCTTGACAGGCCCCAGTATGTGATGCTCCCCTCCCTGAGTCCGTGTGTTCTCATTGTTCAACTCCCACTTATGAGTGAGAACATGCAGTGTTTCGTTTTCTGTTCTTGTGTTAGTTTGCTGAAGATGATGACTTCCAGCTTCATCCATGTCTCTGCAAACGGTATGAACTCATTCTTTTTTATGGCTGCATAATATACCATGGTGTATATGTGTCACATTTTCTTTATCCAGTCTATCATAGATGGACATTCAGGTTGGTTCCAAGTCTTTGCTGTTGTAAATAGTGCTGCAATAAAACTATGTGTGCATGTATCTTTATAGTAGAATGATTTATAATCCTTTGGGTATATATCCAGTAATGGGATGATTGCTGGATCAAATGGTATTTCTGGTTCTAGATCCTTCAGGAATCACCACACTGTCTTCCACAATGGCTGAACTAAGGAGGCTGGGAGGTCTGGCCTGGGTGCAGCAAAGCAGCTGTGGCCAGACTGTTTCTCTAGATTCCTCCTCACTGGGCGGGGCATCTCTGAAGGAAAGGTAACAGCCCATCAGGGATTTACAGACAAAACCCCCATCTCCCTGGGACAGAGTTCCTGGGGGAAGGGGTGGCTGTGGGCTTCAGCGGATTTAATCATTACTGCCTGCCATCTCTGAAGAGAGCAGCTGATCCTGACGAGAGATTCTCACAGTACAGCACACCAGCTCTGCTAATGGAAAGACTGCCTCCTCAAGTGGGTTCCTGATCGCTGTGCCTCCTGACTGGGAGAAACCTCCCAACAGGGGTCAACAGACACCTCATACAGCAGAGCTCCAGCTGCCATCAGGCTGGTGCCCCTCTGGGACAATGCTTCCAGAAGAAGGAGCAGGCAGCAATCCTTCCTGTTCTGCAGCCTCCACTGGTGATACCCAGGTGAATAGGGTCTGGAGTAGACCTCCAGCAAACCGCAGCAGACCTGCAGAAGAGGGGCCTGACTGTTAGAAGAAAAACTAACAAACAGAAAGCAACAACATCAACATCAATATAAAGGACTCCCCCACAGAAACCCCATCCAAAGGTCTTCAGCCTCCAGCATCAAAGACCAAAGGTAGATAAATCGACAACGATGAAGAAAAAACAGTGCAAAAACGCTGAAAATTCCAAAAACCAGAATGCCTCTTCTCCTCCACATGATCATAACTCCTGTCCAGCAAGGGCACAAAACTGGACGGAGAATGAGTTTGATGAATTGACAGAAGTAGGCTTCAGAAGGTGGGTAATAACAAACTCCTTTGAGCTAAAGGAACATGTTCTAACCCAATGCAAGGAAGCTAAGAACCTTGATAAAAGGTTACAGGAACTGCTAAATAGAATAACCAATTTAGAGAAGAATATAAATGACCTGACGGAGCTGAAAGACAGAGCACGAGAACTTCTTGAAGTATATACCAGTATCAATAGCTGAATTGATCAAGCAGAAGAAATGATATCAGAGACTGAAGATCAATTTACTGAAATAAGGCGTGAAGACAAGATTAGAAAAAAAGAATGAAAAGGAACAAACAAAGCCTCGAAGAGATATGGAAAAGGTCATATGTGAAAGACCAAACCTGTGATTGATTCGTATATGTGAAAGTGACAGGGAGAATGGAACCAAGCTGGTAAACACACTTCAGGATATTATCCAGGAGAACTTTGCCAACCTAGCAAGACAGGCCAACATTCAAATTCAGGAAATACAGAGAACACCACTAAGATACTCCTTGAGAATAGCAACCCCAAGACACATAGTCCTCAGATTCTCCAAGGTTGAAATGAAGGTAAAAATGTTAAGGGAAGCCAGAGAGAAAGGTCAGGTTACCCAAAAAGGGAAGCTCATCAGACTAACAGCAATCTCTCTGCAGAAACCCTATAAGCCAGAAGACAGTGGGGGCCAATATTAAACATTCTTTTTTTTTTTTTTTTTTTTTTTTTGAGATGGAGTCTCACTCTGTCGCTCAGTCTGGAGTGCAGTAGTGCCATCTCAGCTCACTGCAAGCTCTGCCTCCTGGGTTCACGCCATTCTCCTGGCTCAATCTCCTGAGTAGTTGGGACTACAGGTGCCCCCAACACGCCCGGCTAATATATATATATATTGTTTGTATTTTTAGTAGAGATGGGATTTCACCATATTAATCAGGGTGCTCTCGCTCTCCTGACTTTGTGATCTGCCCACCTTGGCCTCCCAAAGTGCTGGGATTACATGCGTGAGCCATCGCGCCTGGCCACAACATTCTTAAAAGAATTTTCAACCCAGAATTTCATATCCAGTCAAACTAAGCTTCGTAAGCGAGGGAGAAATAAAATCTTTTCTAGACAAGCAAATGCTGAGGGATTTTGTCACCACCAGGCCTGCCTTACAAGAGCTCCTGAAGGACGTACTAAATATGGAAAGGAAAAACTGGCACCAGCCACTACAAAAACACTCAAAAATGTAAAGACCAATGATAAAATGAAGAAACTGAATCAACTAATATGCAAAATAACCAGCTAGTATCATGATGACAGGATCAAATTCACACATAACAATATTAACCTTAAATGTAAATGGGCTAAATGCCCCAATTAAAAGACACAGACTAGAAAATTGAATAGAGTCAAGACCCATCAGTATGCTGTATTCAGGAGACCCATTTCACATGCAAAGACACACATAGGCTCAAAATAAAGGGATGGAGGAATATTTACCAAGAAAATAAAAAGCAAAAAAAAAGCAGGGGTTGCAATCCTAGCATCTAGTAAAGCAGACTTTGAACCAACAAAGATCAAAGAAGACAAAGAAGTGCATTACATAATGGTAAAGGGATCAATGAACAAGAAGAACTAACTATCCTAAATATATATATACACCCAATACAGGAGCACCCAGATTCATAAAACAAGTTCTTAGAGACCTACAAAGAGACTTAGATTCCCACACAATAATAGTGGGAGACTTTAACACCCCACTGTTGATATTAGACAGATCAATGAGACAGAAATTTTTTTAAATCACAGTATGCTAGTTTGTGTTTTCTAGAAACATATGAATGGAATCTAACAGTATGTATTTTTGGAGGGCAGGAGAGTCTGGCATGTTTCAGCAGCATAATTATTTTGAGACTCATCTATGTTGTTGCTTGTATCATTAGTTCATTATTTTACCATTGATGGGTATTATTCCACTGTGAGGCTATATGACAGTTTGTTTTTCCATTTTCCTATGCTGAACACTGTGCTATTTATAGTTATGGGATTTGTGATGGTTAATGGTAAGTGTCAACTTGATTGGATTGAAGAATGCAAGCTATTGATCCTGCATATGTCTGTGAAAGTGTTGCCAAAGGAGATTAACATTTGAGTCAGTGGACTGGGAAAGGAAGACCCACTGTTAATCTGGGTGGGCACCATCTAATCAGCTGCCAGCAAATATAAAGCAAGCAGAAAAACGTGAAAAGGCTACACTGGCCTAGCCTCCCACCCTACACCTTTCTCCTGTGCTGGGTGCTTCCTGACCTCGAACATCAGACTCCAAGTTCTTCAATTTTGAAACTCAGACTGGCTCTCCTTGCTCTTCAGCTTGCAGATGGCCTATTGTGGGACCTTGTGAGTTAATACTTAATAATCTCCCCTTCATACATATATATGTGTGTGTGTGTGTGTGTGTGTGTATCCTATTAGCTCTGTCCCTCTAGAGAACTCTAATACAGATTTTGGTACCAGGAGTGGTTTTAGAGGAACATTAAGGATGGAGTTACTTTGTTAGTTTTGGCGTTTCTGGAGTTGGCTTCTTAACTGGAGTTAGACCCCAAAATGCTAAGGACTCTACTTCTAATAGTATGGAGAACACTGATAGTCCTTAGCATAAACTATTTAGAGAGTTATGCAAAATAAATGCATTTGACACTCCTAATTCACTGCTCATGAGAGGGCAGGAGTTTATTGACTCTATACATAATACCTTTGACCATATGTGGAGAACCAAGGAACATAATGAAGCTGGTTTGTTCCTTGTAAGTTCAGTGGACAAAGTGATGAAAGAAGATGATGTACTCAGGGATTCCAACTCCCAGCTTCAGAAGCAGATACTGAGCCTCATATCTGCTAAGATTTCCCTGAGCAAGAGTCTTATCTCCTGTAGAGAAAGGGCTGAAATTGTGGAAAAACAGACACAGACTCTTATCATGAGAGTGGTTGATCTGCAATGAAAGGTACATGCACAGCTTTGCCAGGTGTCTGCTGTTAAAGTGAGGGCATTGATTAGAAAAGAAAGAGATCCTGCAACTTGGAATGGGGATGTGTGGGAGGACCCTGATGAAGCTGGGGACACTGAGTTTGTAAACTCTGATGAACCTTTTTTGCCAGAAGAAACAGCTTCCCCATTCCCAGTAGTGGCAATATCCCCTCCCTGACCCATGCAACCATCAGACTTTCCACCTTTGTCTGAGGAGATAAACCCTGCGCTGCCTGAAGCAACAGTGATGGCCTCCCCTGAGGCAGTTTCCCTGTAAGATAATGTTGATTCTCCTCAGGAGCCACCCCCAACACCCCTCTTTGCTTCTAGACCTATAACTAGACTAAAGTCCTGGTGGTCTGCTAGAGGTGAGGTTGAGGGTGGGACCCATGAGGAGATGCGCTACACTCAAAAAGAACTACTTGAGTTTTCTAATTTATATAAGTGGAAATCTGGAGAACAGGCATGGGAATGTATATTAAGTGTGTGGGATAATGGTGGAAGGAACATAGAGTTGGACCAGGCTGAATTTTTTGATTTGGGCCCAATAGGTAGCGATTCTGCATTAAATGTTGCAGTTCAGGGAGTTGAAAAAGGTTCTAATGGTATATTTGCTTGGTTAGCTGAAATATGGATTAAAAGATGGTCCACTGTGAGCAAGCTGGAAATGCCTGATCTCCCTTGGTTTAATGTAGAGGAAGGGATCCAAAGGCTTAGGGAGATTGGGATGGTGGAGAGGATTAGTCACTTTAGGCCTTCTCATAACAGCTGGGAGGGTCCAGAAGGTATACCCTTAACCAATGCCTTGCAAAATAGTTTGTGAGGGCAGCACCTGCATCTTTGAAGAGCCCTGTAATTGCTCTTCTCTGTATGTCAGATCTAACAGTGAGAGCTTCAGTTGCTCAACTACAAAATTTAAATACAGTGGGAATAATTGGATCGCGAGGTGGCAGGGGCCACGTGATAGCACTCCACCATCAAAGGCAAAGTGGGCATAGCTACTTTAATAGACAGTAGGGGAAAAGCAGCAATCAGTATAGTCTGACTCGTGTAGAGCTCTGGCATTGGTTAATTAATCATGGTGTTCTTAGAAGTGAAATTGATAGAAAGCCTACTGCATTCCTACTTAATTTATATAGACAGAAAACTTCTAGGTCGAGTGGACAAAAGACTAATTTGAATTATAAAAACAGAGAATCATGGCCCCTCAATCAATTTCCAGACTTGAGCCAGTTTACAGACCCAGAGACCTTGAATGAAGGTCCCTTGAGGAAGGACCTCACTACACTACTGATAATTTATGCTGTTAATCTTTCTCCCATCCTTCCCCAAGGAGACCTCCAGCCTTTTAGTAGGGAAACTGCACTGGAGAAAGGGAAATGATCAGACATTTCAGAGACTACTTGATACTGGCTCTGGGCTGACATTGATTCCGGGGACCCAAAATGTTATTGTGGTCCTCTAGTTAAATGAGGGGCTTACGGAGGTTAGGGGATTAATGGAGTTTTAGCTCAGGTCTGAATTACAGCATGCCCCTGGACTCAACCTGTGGTCATTTTCCCAGTGCCAGAATGCATAATCGGCATAGGCATACTTAGCAGCTAGAACCCCCACACTGGTTCCCTTACTGGTAAGGTGGAGGCTATTATGGTGGGAAAGACCAAATGGAAACAATTAGAGTTGCCTCTACCTAGAAAAATAGTAAACCAAAAACAGTATCACATCCCTGGAGGGATTGTGGAGATTACTGCCACCATCAAGGACTTGAAGGACGCAGTGGTGGTGATTCCCACCACATCCCCATTCAACTCTCCTCTCTGGCCAGTGCAGAAGACAAATGGATCTTGGAGAATGACAGTGGATTATTGTAAGCTTAACCACGTGGTGACTTGAATTGCAGCTAGTGTACCAGATGTGGTTTCATGGCTTGAGCTTCATGGCTTGAGCTTGAGCTTCATGGCTTCATGGCTCTTGGTACCTGGTATGCAGCCATTGATTTGGCAAATGCCTTTTTCTCCATTCCTGTCCATAAGGCCCACCAGAAGCAATTTGCCTTCACCTGGCAAGGCCAGCAATATACCTTTACTGTCATACCTCAGGGGTATATCAATTCCCTGGCTTTGTGTCATAATCTTATTTGGAGAGATCTTGATCGCTTTTTGGTTCCACAAGATATCACACTGGTCCATCACACTGATGACATTATGATGCTTGTATCCAGTGAGCAAGAAGTAGCAAACACACTGGATTTATTTGTGAGACATTTGCATGCCAGAGGATGGCAAATAAGTCTGACTAAAATTCAGGGACCTTCTACCTTGGCAAAATTTCTAGTGGTACAGTGGTGTGGGGCCTGTTAAGATATTCCTTCTAAGGTGAAGGATAAGTTGCTGCATTTGGCCCCTCCTACAACCAAGAAAGAGGAATGCCTAGTGGGCCTATTTGGATTTGGAAGGCAACACCTTCCTCATTTAGGTGTGTTACTCCATCCCATTTATCCAGTGACCTGAAGCCAGTTTTGAGTGGGGTCCAGAACAGGAGAAGGTTCTGCAACAGGTTCAGGCTACTGTGTAAGCTGCTCTGCCACTTGTGCCATATGACCCAACAGATCTAATGGTGCTTGAGGTGTCAGTGGTGGATAGGGATGCTGTTTGGAGCCTTCGGCAGGCCCTCATAGGTGAATCACAGTGGAAGTCTCTAGGATTTTGGAGCAAGGCCCTGCTGTCTTCTGCAGATAACTACTCTCCCTTTGAGAGACAGCTCTTGGACTGTTACTGGGCTTTGGTGGAAACTGAACGTTTAACTATGGGAAATGAAGTCACCATGAGACCTGAACTGCCTATCATGAACTGAGTGCTTTCTGATCCATCTAACCATAAAGTGGGTCATGCACAGCAGCATTCCGTCATCAAATGGAAGTGGTATATACATGATTGGGCTTGAGCAGGTCCTGAAGGCACAAGTAAGTTACATGCAGGTCCTGAAGGCACAAGTAAGTTACATGCCTACATGCATTTGAGGAGGTGGCTCAAATGCCCATAGTCTCCACTTCTGCCACCCTGCCTTCTCTCCCTCAGCCTACACCGATGGTCTCATAGGGAGTTCCCTGTGATCAGTTGACAGAGGAAGGGAGGACTAGGGCCTGGTTCACAGATGGTTCTGCATGATATGCAGGCACCACCCGAAAGTGGAGAGGCACAGCACTACAACCCCTTACTAGGATATCCCTGAAGGACAGCGGTAAAGGAAAATCTTCCTAGTGGGCAGAACTTTGAGCAGTGCACCTGGTTGTGCACTTTGCATGGAAGGAGAAATAGCCAGATGTGCGATTATATACTGAGTCATGGGCTGTAGCCAATGGTTTGGCTGGATGGTCAGGGACGTGGAAGAAGCATGATTGGAAAAATAGTGACAAAGAAATTTGGGAAAGAGGTATGCGGATGGACCTCTCTGAGTGGTCAAAAACTGTGAAGATACTTGTATCCCTTGTGAGTCCTCACCAATGTGTGACCACAGCAGAGGAAGATTTTAATAATCAAGTGGCTAGAGTGACCCATTCTGTGGACACCAACCAGCCTCTTTCCCCAGCCATCCCTGTCATTGCCCAACAGGCCCATGAACAAATTGGCCATGGTGGCAGGGATAGAGGTTACGCATGGGCTTAGCAACATGGACTTCCACTCACCAAGGCTGAGCTGGCTACGGTCACTGCTGAGTGCCCAATTTGCCAGCAGCAGAGACCAACTCTGAGCCCTTGATATGGCAACATTCCTTGGGGTGATCAGCCAGCCACCTGGTGGCAGGTTGATTATATTGGACCTCTTCCATGATGGAAAGCACAGAAGTTTGTCCTTACTGGAATATACACTTACTCCAGATGTAAGTTTGCCTATCCTGCATGCAATGCTTCTGCCAAGACTACCATCTGTGGACTCACAGAATGCCTTATGCAATGTCACGGTATTCCACACAGCTTTGTCTCTGACCAAGGCACTTACTTTATGGCTAAAGATGTGTGTCAGTGGGCTCACGCTCATGGAATTCGCTGGTCTTCCTATGTTCCACATCATCCTGAAAAAGATGGATTGATAGAACGGTAGAATAGCTTTTTGAAGTCACAATTACAATGCCAACTAAGCAACAGTACTTTGCAGGGCTGGGGCAAAGTTCTCCAGAAGGCTGTGTATGCTCTGAATCGGCATCCAATGTATGGTACTCTTTCTCCCATAGCCAGGAATCAAGGGGTGGAAGTGGAAGTGGAAGTGGCACCCCTTGATCATCAGCATTCACCATCACCCCTAGGGATCCACTAGCAACATTTTTGCTTCCTGTTCCCACAACATTACGTTCTGCTGGCCTAGAGGTCTTAGTTCCAGAGGGAAGAACGCTGCCACCAGGAGACACAATTCCATTAAACTGGAGGTTAATATTGCCACCTGGACACTTTGGGTTCCTCCTATCATTAAGTCAACAGGCTAAGAAGGGAGTTACAGTGTTGGCTGGGGTGAATTACCTGGACTATCCCAAGATGAAATCATTCTACTATTCCACAACAGAAGCAAGGAAGAGTATGCATGGAATACAGGAGACCCATTAGGGCATCTCTTAGTATTACCATGCCTGTGATTAAAGTCAATGGGAAACTACAGCAGCCCAATCCAGGCAGGACTACAGATGGCCCAGACTCTTCAGGAATGAAGATTTGGGTCACTCCACCAGGAAAAAAAACTATGACCTGTTGAGGTGCTTGCTGAAGGCAAAGAGCATACAGAATGGGTAGTAGAAGAAGGTAATCATCAATACCAGCTATGATTACGTGACCAGTTGCAAAAACGAGGACTATAATTCTCATGAATATTTCCTCTTGATTTTGTTAAAACCATGTTTATGTGTGTACACTTTGTACTAAGAAAAACCTTCATTTTCTTTTTCCTTTATTATGTGACATAAGATTTTGACTTCCTATCAGCATTTAAGTGTTGTTAACTTTAGGTAATCGTATCTGGGTTGAGGATTGGTGCATTTCTGGCTTTATGAATGATAGTACTATGAAGGATAGTTGTATTATCTTGAGCATAATTATGACCTATTTTAGTATCTTTATTTGAAGAGTATGTATGGTCTCAGGAGATGTGTGTGGGTCCAAGTTGACAAAGGGTGGACTTGTGATTGTTAATACTGAGTATCAACTTGATTGCATTGAAGGATGCAAAGTATTGATCCTGGGTATCTGTGAGGGTGTTGTCAAAGGAGATTAACATTTGAGTCAGTGAACTGGGAAAGGCAGACCCACTCTTAACCTGGGTGGGCACCGTCTAATCAGCTGCCAGCAAATATAAAGCAGGCAGAAAAACGTGAAAAGGCTAGATGGCCCAGCCTCGCAGCCTTTCTCCTGTGCTGGATGCTTCCTGATCTCGAACATCGGACTCCAACTTCTTCAGTTTTGGAACTCGGACTGGCTCTCCTTGTTCCTCAGCCTGCAAACAGCCTATTGTGGTACCCTGTGATTGTGTGAGTTAAGACTTAATAAACTCTCCTTTATATATATCCTATTAGTTCTGTCCCTCTGGAGGCCCCTGGGTAACCCAGGATGTTAATATAAGTTTACTATGAACATTTGTGTACAAATCTTTATATTGACAGATACTTTAATAATCTTGGGGGAAATACTTGGAAGTAGGTTGCATGGATTATATGTATGTGTATGTTTTGCTTTTTAAGAAACTGTAAAATGGTTTTCCAAAGTAGTTGAATCATTTTACATTTCTATCATCAGTGTATGAGAGTTTCAGTTGCTCAGAATTCTTGCTAAAACCAGATATGGTGTATTTTTTTTTAATTAGCCATTCTAATAGGTCTATAATGCTATCTCATTGTGATTTTAACTTAATGGTGTTGAGAATCTTTTCATGTTTGTTGTTTTCTTTGATGAAGTGTCTGTTCAAATGTTTTGTCCATTGTTTTCTTATTACTGAATTTTAAGAATTTTAAATATATATATAAATATATTTTGGATATAAGTCTTAAATCAGATATGTGGTTTGCAGGTATTTTCTCCCAAATATCTGATTTGTCTTTTCATTTTGCTGGCAGTGTATTTCAAAAAGTAGAAGTTTTAAAATTATGATAATGTCCAATTTATCTATATTTTCTTTTACAGATTGTGATATTGGTATCATATCTAAGGAATCTTTACCTAATCAAAGTTGCAGAAGTTTTCTCCTAAAAGTTTTATAGGTTTAAGTTTTACATTTAGGTCTATGATTCATGTTGAGTTAATTTTATGGTGCAAGATATAGATCAAAGTTTATTTTTTTTCTTGCATATATATATATATATATCCAATTATTCCAGCACCATTTGTTGAAAAGACTAATCTTTCTCTACTGAATTGCCTTTGAAACTTTGTCAAAATCATTTGTCTGTATATGTGTGGGTCTATTTCTGGACTCTCTTCTGTTCCATTTGTCTATTTGTCTATCTTTACACCAGTACCAAACTGTCTTGATTATTGTAGCTTCATAATAAGTGTTAGTTCTCTAAATTTGTTCATCTTTTTTTTTTTTTTCAGAGTTGTTTTGGCTATTCTGAGTCCTTTGAATTTTTATATCAATTTTAGAATCAGTTAATTTCTACAAAAACCCTGCTAGAATTTTAATTGGGATTGGTTTAAATGTATGGATTGGTTTGGGAAGAGTGCTTTCTTAGCATTATTGTGTCTTTTGACTAATGAACACAGTATAGGTAGAACATTACTAATCTGAAAATCTGAAATTTGAAATGCTCTAAAAACTGAAACTTTTTGAGTAATGACATGATGCCACAAGTGGAAAATTACACATCTGACACCTTTGCTTTCTTATGGTTCAATGTACACAAACTTTGTTTTCTGCACAAAAGTATAAAGAATTTTGTATAAGATTACCTTTAGTCTGTGCACATAAGGTGTATATAAAACAAATGCATTTTGTGTTTATACTTGGGTCCCATTCCCAAGATATCTCATTCGGCATATGCAGATATTCCAAATCCAAAAAAATGTACAATCCCAAACACTTCTGGCCCCAAGCATTTTGGATGAGGAATACACAACCTGTATATCTCACCGTTTATTTAGATGATCTTTAATTACTTTCAGCTATGTTTTATAGTTTTCAGTGCACAGGTCTTTTACAATCTTTTGACAGTTTTATTTCTAATTATTTCATATTTTTGAGGCCATTTTTAATGGCATTGTTTTCAAAATATTAACTTCTGATGGTTCATTGCTAATACATAAAACAAAATAGATTTTTATGTATTGATCTTTTATCCTGCAGCATTGCCTCAACTCATTTAATAATTCTAGTAGCTTATTTCAAAAATATAGATTCCAGTGGATTTTCTACATGAATAATTACGTCATTTGTGAATAAAGAGTTTTATTTATTTCTTTTCAACCTGGATACCTTTTATTTCTTTTTCTTGCTTTATTGCATTGACAAGAAATTCCAACATAATGTGAAAGAGAAGTGGTGAGAGTGGATATCTTGCTTTGTTCCTGATCTTAGCTATTCCTTATTTTTTTAAGCTATATTTTCATAGAAGCCCTTCATCAAGTTGAGAAAGCTCCTTTTTTAAAGCAGTAAAATTCCTTTTTTAAAGCAAATAAAGAATGTACGTTGATATTTGTCAAATGCTTTCTTCTACATCTATTGAGATGATCATATAGTTCATACATTTCTTTTGTTTTTTATTATTGTGGATTACATTCATTGATTTTCTATTGTTAAACCAACCTTGCACACTTGGTCATGATGTATTATCCTTTAACCTGGCATTGGATTTAATTTGCTCAAATTTCAGTAACAACGTTTTCATCAATGATCATGAGGGATGTTGGCCTGCAGTTTTCTTTTCCTGTAATATCTTTATCTGTTTTGGACATCTAATTCTGGCCTCCATAGAATGAGTTGAAGAATGGCCTCTCCTTTTCAATTTTATGCAATAATTTGTGTAGAATGGACACTATTTCTTCCTTGAATCTTTGGTAGAATTATCAAGTGAAGCCATCTGGACCTCAGCATTTCTTTGTGGGAAATTGGTTAACTACTGATTTAATTTCTTTAATAGTGGAGGGCTATTTATATTACCTATTTTTTTTCTTGAGTAAGCTTTGGTAGTTTGTATCTTTCAAAGAATTTGTCCACTGTATCTAAGTTGTAGAGTTTATTCGAATAAGGTTGTATATAATATTCCCTTAGTATCATTTTGATATTTGTAAAATTTACCCTGATTTCACTTCTGTCATGCCTACTACTGACAATTTGTATCTTCCTTCTTTTGCTCTGACCAGTCTGGCTAGAGATTTATTAATTTCATCAATTTTCTCAAAGAGACTGACATATTATTTTGCCTTTATATGTCTCAAGTCTTTATTTTGCTTTCAGTTTTGAAATATTTTTTTCCAGTGGGTATAGAATTCTAGAATAGTTTTTTCCTCCCAATACTTTTAAGATATTGCCCTACTGTTTTTTACTTTTGCATTGTTTGTAACAGAAATTTATTGTGACCCTTATTTCTGTTTCTGTATATATATCTTTTTCTTCTACTGTTTATAAGATTTCCTATTTATTACCCATTTTGATAAATTTTTTTATTCTGTGCCTTAGTATTCTTTATGTTTCTTTTGCTTAGGGTTTGCTAAGCTTCTTATATATATGGGTTTGTCATTTTTGTCCAGTTTGGAAAATTTTCATCCATAATATCTTCAAATATTTCCCCTCCATTATGACTTCAGTTACTCATATATTAGGTTGTTTGAGTTGTCCCACACCTAACACTCTGTCCAGTTTTTAACAGTTACGTCTTCTGTGTTTCATTTGGAGTTGCTTCTATTTCCATGCCTTCAAGTTCACTAATCTTTTCTTCCTCCATGTCTAATCTACTGTTAATTCTAGAAAGTATATTTTTCATCTTACACATTTTAGTTTTAAT
Source organism: Piliocolobus tephrosceles (assembly GCF_002776525.5). NCBI lineage: Eukaryota > Metazoa > Chordata > Mammalia > Primates > Cercopithecidae > Piliocolobus > Piliocolobus tephrosceles. Next base: position 149,303,304 of record NC_045435.1, on the reverse strand, counting down.
CATTAAAAGTTTGATTTGGATCTTTTTATGCTTTTCATGTTTTTGCTTAACTTTTTGAACATATGGAATACAATTATAATAACCATTTTAATATCCTTCTCTGCTAACTCTAACATCTGTGGTTAGTTCTTAATCAGATTCAATTGATTGATTTATCTCCTCATTATGTATCATATTTTTCTGTTTTTTTGTGTGTCTGGAAATTTTTGATTGGATGCCAGACATTGTAAATTATACCTTGTGGGATGCTGTATATTTTTGTGTTCCTATAAATATTCTTGAGTTTTGTTCTGGGACACAGTTAAGTTACTTGGTAACAGTTTGATCTTTTCTACCCTTGTTTTTAGGAATTGCTAGGTAGACCAGAGTAGTTTTAGTCATGGGATAATTATTCATTACTACTGAAGTGAGACCCTTCTGAATACTATAGTCAATGCCATGTAAATCTTGAGGTTTTCCAGTCTTCCTGGTGAATGGCAGCCACTATTCTCTCCAGTGAGTGCTCACTAGGTACCGTTTTGGGTGGTCCTTTCTCTGGTTGTAGGTAGTATCTTTACATGAATGCATTTACCCATACTCAGAATGAGTATTTTTCAGAGATCTGAAGTTGTCTCTCTGCACAGCTCTTTCCTTTCTGGTACACTGTTCTGTGAACTCAAGCTGTTTTGGTCTCCTCAGACCCTCCATTTCATTTCCTCAGCTCATGGAGTCTTCTACACTCCACCTGGGTTCCCCTCCCTGTTCTGTGGCCTGGAAATTCCCTTAAGGTAGTAAGGTAGAGGAATCATAGGGTCCACATCACTTGTTTCACATATCTGAGGGCTCAGTATCCTGCATTGTCTGGTAACTCAGTGTCTTAAAAACTATCGTTCATATATTTTGTCTATTTTTTTGTTGTTTCAAGTGGAAGAGTAAACTGTTCCTATTTCTCCATCTTGACAGGAAGTGGAAATTCTCCTTAGCTGATTTTTCTTCTTGCCTTATACTGGGTTCTGTAAGACCAGAACAAAAATAAATAAATAAAAGAATCTTCCAGAAATTCACGAAGAGACTTCAGGTTTGCAGCATAGGTTTTTGACAACGAAGTAGAGCAGTGGGCCAGTCTTTATTTGTTTCATTAATCTGTTAAAAAAAAAAAAAAAAAAGAAGAAGAAGAAGGATTTGCATGAAATTCACGATTAAAATTGCCATATTAGCTACTAAGTCAGAAGACTTGAGAGCTGAGCCTTGGAGAAACAAAATCCTTGACAGTTGTTGATGTTTTTGTAATAAGAGACTTTATTATTTTAGCAAACAGAAAGACTGCATGAAAATGTCAGAAAGAAACTACTTTTGGAGAAAAAAATAGAAACTGACTCACTAAAGAGACCTATTGGGGATAATTACCCAGAGCCTGTGGTAGATCAGGATGGCTGATTTAAAGTTATTGTTTTTGCAAATTCTGCAAAAAACAAAAAACAAACAAAGATTTTTTTTTTCTTGGCTTTAGCAGTAGCAGAAAAATTTCTTCCACAGCTGTAATCTCATGTAAACTGAGAAAGTGGATTTTATTCTCTGAGTTTCTCAAGCCTCCTTTTCTCCAATACAGAGTAATATTGACTAATGATAAAACACTACAAACTATAATTTCAAATAGTGTTTCAATTTTCAATTTGCAGTCTGGGAATAGATCACAGGAATTTTAGTTTGTTGGTTTCCTGCTGCCTTAGGTCAGGAAAGCCTGAACTTTCTCATCCAACACCTGTTCAAGTCGGAGGATGCTGATTAATTCATGATGGAAGGGTATCAATTTTCACAGACCAGACCTCTACATTCTTGAAATGCTCTCCTCATGGGAGACATTAAATAAGCTTTGAATTAACTGTAAGTAAATAAATATTCAATTATTTGCATGGCACTATATTCTGTTTCATTAAAAATATTTCTTGATTTTTCTCACCAATAAAAGTATTCAAAAATGTTTAATTCAACCATCATCACATCAATAATTACTATATTATCTCTGAATTACATAAGTGATTTTCTAGTCATATACATACTAGTTGTTCTTACTCTATATAAACATACTTTTTGTTAAAATATAACCATTTAGTTTAAAATTGAGACACCCTTGTTAGAGGAGAATTTCAATGTATTTAACAACAACAATAAAAAGGTTAAATATTAATAGCAAATGTGAGTAAGCATGGGATAATTGAATGGCTTTTTATATTTTTAGAAGTCAATTCCATCTTCATAGACTTTAATTCTTCCAGGTTTTAATTCACATTAAGTTCTAATGGCTGACACCATTTTCCTCCTCCGTATCTTCTTCGGAATATGGACATCTTGGGTTGTTGTGAGAATGGAGTTACCAAAGTTGTAATCAGATAAACACTAAGCAAAGTGTTATGGCAAAGTGTGGTCAAGTGCGTTTCCTATCAGATGGTCAACACCTTAAGTGCTCAAGGTTGATGAGAATTGTTTTCATCTCTGTTAATAGGAAGAACCAATGGTGTGATCCCTGGATACTGACAATTGTTGCCCAAGAAACCCCCTCCCCTTGCCATGGGACTGCTGGGCACCCAAATAATGCACCCAAATAATTTGATAGCTCTTGTTACACAGCTCTTCTTGGACTAAAAGGCCCTCAGCAGTCCTGGCAATTTCTACTCTCCTGGAGCTTCATCTGGTAATTCCCTGACTTATGCAGTACCACCCCACTCCTACAGTGTCTTTAGAGGTGTTTGCTTTCTTCTTAAAGCTATTATCCTCTTGTTCTTGGAGGGCTTATTCTTGGGGGACTTGGAGGGCTTATTAAGCCCTAAGACTCAATCATTAGCAACCAAAAAATTAACTTCTACTCTCCCAAGGTCAGGGACAGCATAATCTTAAAATACAGTGGTTAGGGAAAATATTTGCATAATGCATTTTTAGGAATGTACAGGAAGGGAAGGCAAATATAGAGGAGGAAGGTGATTTAAGAGAGTAGAGCAGAAAATATAAAGCTGCCACAAAAATTTGGAATTGCAGAATCAGCTAAAGGTAGGTGTTTGTTCTGCTTACTAATAAAGCATACACCAAATACAATTATTTGGAAGCCTGTAATTTTTTAGGGTAAAATTTTTTAGGCGTTCTTCTAGTCTTACCCCATTATTTTAGTGATATAAAAACTGAATCCCAAAGAGGAGAAGTGACTTGGTTAAACTCACACAGAAACTAGAATCCTATATCCTTTGTATTGTATCAGATGCTTTTATGATTACTGTATGCTGCCTTTTTAAGGCCTGTGATCTCCAGAGAGAGGTTTCAGCTTTTTGTTATGCCAAACTAAGGAATTCTTAGTTGGCCTTTTTTTTTCTTCCTGAGTTTGTGCTTGCTTAACCTAATGAGTAGGTAATAACCCTATGTTTCTAAATTTCTTAAATCAGACTTTTTGGGGTAGGAAATTTTGTTAATGATTCTGTTAAGAAAAAATGTCTTTTACACTTTTTCAGCTGAAAGGCAAGGGGATGCGGGATGGAGGTTAGAAATACACAGCTGCCATAGTCTAATTCTTGTATAGATATTATTGAGTGATTAATGATTGAGAAAATTGCCTACTGCTTCTCTTTACTTTTCTGTATTTAGCAGATGACCTTTTCTTTTTGATCCATAATGAGAATATGAGAGAAAATGAAAGGAAAGTGCAACATCACAATAGGTGAAGAATCTACATAATTAAATGCCCAAACACTTTATCATTCAAGATCCTTCATGATCTTGCCAATCTGTTTTCCCAATGATATCCCATATTATCTCCCTTTGCATATAGTTTAATCCATACACCAAATAACTTGCTATTCTTTAAATGCTTTGTTTTTCTACCTCCACATCTATTTTCATACTGCTTTCTCTACCTGATATTCTCTGTCCCCAAACTGTTGCTATTTAAATTTGACTTAGCTTGGGTTACCTGTGATGTAGACACTGAGACAAGCTTTTAAGGTTGAGTAATTTATTAGAGAGTGAAGGTAGGAGAATGATTAAGTGAAAGAATGAAAGAAAGGTTATTTTGGAAGAGCATGTTATCAAGACAGCTTTCGGTTCCAGGAAGCAACTGAAACATAGTCCCACAGGGAAAGCTCTTGAAGCCCAGACAAGCTATTCTGCCTTAAAGTTACATTACCCAAGGGGTAAGGGAACTAAGTATTTATACACCAAAACTCCTCAGGTATTGCTTGAGAGTTGCTCCTAGAGACATTAATTCCAGAAGCTTCCAACCTGTTGAAACCTAGGTGGCAGAGTGAGTTTCACCAGTGAGAGGGTACCCTTAACAAAGAACTACTGGTGCTAGGAGTTGGAAGTTGGGCCAAAGGCAAACAGATGCTAACAAGGAGGTAATATGAGAGGCACTGACAGCATCTGCTACAAAATTGTCCCCCAAAGAAAAGATGGGATACAGCTGGCTATATAGGCTGCAGTTAAAAAGCAACCAAGTATTAATGGCTTAATACCACGAAAGTTTATTTTTCACTTCTTGTTATCAGGAGACCTCTGTGGATTCTATAATTCAAAGAATCAGGCTGATGGCTGGTGGAATAGCTACCATCTCAAACATGGCGTAATGCTGCGTCAGAGGGAAAAATAAGCTCTTGCATTGGCAATGAAATGTCTACCCTGTAGTGACTTGTGCTACTTCCACTCACAAATCCAGATAAGCCAGAGCTACTTACCTGGCTCCAATCTACCACTGGGTGTGTACACACAATCTACTATGTACCTAGAAGATGAGAGAAACAAATGATTAATGATTACCACATCCCAAGACTAACAATAATTGCAGATTAATCAATGACTTAAACAAAAATGTGGCCATTGAAAGAATAGAAAATATAGTGAGTTTAGTGTAAATTTAAAAGTGATTTATAAGTAACATACCAAATCCAGAAACTATAAGAAAAGATGTTGACAAACATAAATACATAAAGCTTTAAAAAATTTTAATGTAACAAAAATGGCATAAAAAGAGTCAAAAGTTTTTTAAAAATATGTTAATGCAGTAGATAAGGTGCTACTTTTCTTAATATACTAATAACTTAATAAGATAAATTTTGTATCTAGAAGAAAATGAACATGGAAATAGGCAATTCACAGATAATGGCATTTGTCTGGCCAACAAAAACTGTGTGACATTCAGAATAAAATAAAAATGAAATACTGTTTTTCAGCCATCACTTGAGCAAAACTACAAAGATACAGTGAGACTCAGGCATTCCCATATACTGTGGATGAGAGGGCAAAGACCTTTAACCTCTAATTTTATTTCTATTTTTAAACGTGTGTTAACATTTTAAATGCTGATGTCCTCTTGACCTAGTAATTTTATGTCTAAGATTTGAATTTGGAGATAAACTTGAATAAATGCATCCAGATTTGTGTATAAGTATTAATATAGTTTAGATGTGTGTTGCCACCCAAATCTCATATTGAAATGTAATCCCCAGTGTTGGAGGTGGGTCCTGGTGTGAGGTGATTGGATCATGGGGGTGAATTTCTCAGGAATGGTTTAGCATCATCCCCCACGGCCCTGTCCTTGCATAGTGAGGTGAGTTCTGAGATCTGGTCATTTAAAAGTGTGCAGCACCTCCCTGCCTCACTCTCTCTTGCTCCTGCTTTTGCTATGTGAGGTGTAAGATACTGCTGTGCCTTCCACCATGATTTGAAACTCCCTGAGGCCTCCCTAGAAGGAGATGCTGCCATGCTTCCTGTACAGCCTGTAGAACTGTGAGCCAATTAAATCTTGTTTCTTTATAACTTACCCAGTCTCACGTATTTCTTTATGGCAACGCAAGAACAGACTAATACTAATATGTTCAGTGAAACATTATTTGTCATTATAACACCTCCACCCCCCAATGTCCATAAATAGGAGTTTAGCTGAATGATTTGTAGTATATACTTATAATGAAGTATTATACAGCCATTGAAAAGCCTGAAATAGATTTTTGTGGGCTGAAACATAAAGCCTAGGATAGAATATTGATGAAAATAGTGTGATTCCATTTGTGTGTGTGTCTTGCAGATGCACAGACAATTTGTGAGAGAACACGAGAGAGTGTTAAGAGTGGCAGCCTGTGGGGAGGGCTGATAGGAGTTCAGGGAGCTACAGCGGGGCTGTAGAAGATGTTAATTATTTTTTGGCCATGCTCACTTATCATTCCTTGTATTTATTAAAAAAAACAAACAAACCCTTCTCACTCACATAGCATGCTTTGAAGAAGGTGCTTCATTACTTCAACTCCAGAGAGGGAAGATGAGACCCAAGCATGGTAAAGAAACCTACCCAATTTCACTAGCCACATTGACCCATCAAGGGTGTTTGTTATGAGTTGAAAGTTGGTCAATCCTGAGAGAGTTTTGGGACTGGTATGTGAGCCCCATACCAGTTTTGGGACTGGTATGTGAGCCCCTGGGAATGTAGAAAACTCTTTTCTTCTGAGTGTGAGTCTGGAGGATGTATGCTTGAACTGCTCCAGTCTATGAATGTTATGAAAGAGGAAACAAAACAATGAGGAAGAAGCATGGCTGATATGTCCAGAACAGATCTTTGAACATTTCAGTTACAAAAACAACAATAAATAAATATATAAATAAACAAACAAACAAGCAATTTTTCCCTTTATGGCAACTTTGAATTAGGACCTACCTAGATGAGTTCTTTTCCTTTAATATTATGTTCAGTTTGAATAAATGTATGTAGTTTTGTAGTAAAAAGTATTTTGTAAATAAGAAGAGTCTATCCACTTTGTAATCACACTTTTAAAAAGATGTACAAAAGAAAGCTTGGATATATAAACTGAGATATTTCTAAATGTAATACAAGACAGCCATTAAAAAATAATGAGGTTGATTTATGTGTATTCATGTGGAAAGATACTCTAAAACAATGAGAAAATATCAGGTTCCAGAAAATCACATAGAATACATTTTCATTTATATAAAAAAGATGTTTATATGTATATTACAATCCAAAAAGCTATATAGCAGATTAATCAGTTCCCAAGTATAGGATTATGGGTGGGGGACTTCACTTCCTATTTTATACACTAATGTATGTGAATATTTTATCCCCATTCTTAGGTGATAAAGACCTCAAGTATGAGTTTCATCTCATCTTTGAATTCTTCAGATCACCTGCTCATATTAGGTAACAAATATGTGTTTGTGGAGTGAATGAGTATGGCAAAAAGAAAATATAAAATTAACTAAGAGGAGGATTTTACCTCATAGAATAAGGAAAATCCAGCAGTTTTGTGTGTGTTAAAGGCAAATGTCAAATATTAGCAGATCCATAGGCTTTGAAAAAATTATCAGTTCACAAGACCCACATCCCCACCACAATTCTAGTTGGTCATTTGCAGCTAGAGTTACTCAGAGAATAAGAAACATTTTATGTTTTCGTCTTTTTACTGGAGATTTTTTTCATAGAGGTGGTAGTAGTTAGGATAAATTAGGGTTATGCTACAGTAGCAAGCCCAAAATCTCAGTGGTTTCACACAATAAAAGTTTATTTCTTGTGTTTGAAACCACTGAGATTTCATGCCACATTTCCAAAGCAAAGTAGCAGTAGTACTGTTAATTCTAGTCACCCAAGAACTCAGTAGATGAAGTCTCTGTCTCAAAATGTGCACCCACAATCACATTGGAAAGGAAAAGTCATGGCAAATTCTGCAGTGGTTCTTCAAATTGTCATCTGGAATTGACATACACCCTTAGATTTCATTGGCCCATGGAAGTCACATGAACACATCTCACTTGAAGGAGGTAGGGAAGTGCCATCTTACCACATGCATTTCCGGAGGAATGATAGATGAGACTTACTTCCATGCAACATTACCTACATTTACATACTTTTCAACATTCCAGTTTGGTGTCCCTTCCTTGACGTCTGTTTAAAAGTGCTTGTATCATAACCACTTGCCCACAAATTACTTCCCAGAACACATGATTTTACCTATTAGCAGTGTGTTAACAATTTTGTTTAAAATAAAAATTATTTTGACTTGTTAATTGTCATTTTCAGCAAATACAAAGCAAACTGAGGCACACTGCCATGTTCCCTAGGGTGAGTGGGAGGCTCAGTAAATACTAAGGGGTGAGAATATTTGCCTTGATTAAAATGATAAAGTAAATACTTATATTTGAAAATGTTGATCTGAGTAATAAGAGCTCTAATTTTTTTTAGTCATCATGTGTGATATAAAATATGTAATTTATTGTTACATAAACTGCCCTAAATAGGCCAAATGTTGTCACATTTATTGGCTAATTTGAACTCCAGCATATATAAACTTCCTGCTCATTTTTGGTATTATCCTAACATTCTTTATTTTAAAAACATATTTTTTATTTGTTTTGTTTATAGCAGAAATGTTATTCTATGCATTTTCTGTTCAAGTTTCACTTATTTATAAATATAGTCATTTAAAGTTCCATTGCCAAATTCACACGTTTAATAGAAATAAATTTGAAGCAACCTTGATAAACACAAATGAAAGTAAGAAAACACAGAGTATTATAGTTTCCAAGAATAAATTTTACATTGTGTATATCAATCAGAAATAACAGGCCATATTCAACCACCACAGAAATGACTAAGACTTTACTTGAATAGTCTGCAAATCTTTTGCAACGTTATTGAGTATAATTTTACTTAGTATAGCACCAAGGCACTAAGTGCTGTCTAGTGTTTCCAAGCAGAAGCCCCTGTGATGTATCTTATGAGGAAAATGACAAACTTATATGTGTAAAAAAGCCTCATTCATGTAACGTGAATATCAGGCATGCGTTGTAGTGCTTTTGGCTTTGATCAACTATATATTTGATCAATATATAGTTGATTAATGAATCAACTATATACATGTTAAATAATTGCAAGAAATATGTTTGGCATCGTGGGAATCAGTAATTAAATTATGTCATTATAAAACAGAATATTATGATATTTGTTAAAAATTTAAATTATCAATAGTGGAAAAGAAAAAATGCATAAGTTGTCTACTGGAACTATTTAGAACAATATGCATAGGAGGGAAATACAACAAATTGTAAAGAGGATTATCTCTGTGTGCTGGGATTAGAGGGATTTTTATTATTTTGTATTATTCTCTTCCTTGTAAATTTACCATTTCAAGTATTTTAGGGCAATAAAATTATTAGTTTTATAATTAGAAAAATTTATACTTTTTTTGTCTTCATACCAAGGTAATATATTGTGGGTCATTGGTTTTATCTGCACGAGGTCAGATGTTTGCTGAATTCAGTTCTGAGCTTTTGTACCAAAAGCAGATCTTCAGAACAAGAAAGAAGATAATAAAAGAGAAACACGAAGAAACTGAAGATGATTGGAGAAATACAAATCAAGATGATTAGACTTAGCAGAGGGCTGGATGGGTGGCATTTGTGTTGACGATGGACTCCTACACAGAGGATGATCATGGTCTAGGATGTAATAGTGATTCAATCATCATTTCTTAAATTATTTTTTAAAACAAGTGAATGAATGACCAATTACCTATCTTCCCTGAGCCAATAAAATATATTAAAAGTATAGGCCTGGGCACTGCGGCTCATGCCTATAATCCAAGCACTTTGGGAGGCTGAGGTGGGCAGATCGTGAGGTCAGGAGTTCAAGACCAGCCTGGCCAACGTGGTGAAACCCCGTCTCTACTAAAAATACAAAAATTAGCTGGGCATGGTGTTGAGTGCCTGTAATCCCAGCTACTCGGGAGGCTGAGGCAGGAGAATCGCTTGGACCAGGGAATCAGAGGTTGCAGTGTGCCGAGATTGTACCACTGCACTCCAGCCTGGTGACAGAGTGGGACTCCATCTCAAAAAAACAAACAACAACAACAACAAAAAACCAGAAAACAAACAAACAAACAAAAAAATGAAAATTAGCTGGAGAATTGCTTGAATCTAGGAGGCGGAGGTTGAGTGAGCTGAGATCGCACCATTGCACTCCAGCTTGAGTGACAGAGCAAGACTCCGTCTAAAAAAAAAAAAAAAAGGTATAGAAAGAGTTTTGTATTTGATAAAAATTTACATAAGTTCATTTAAAATATGGATGGTATTGTATTGGCTTTTTCCAGACGGAGTTGGGAGAAGAATTAGAAAGTGAAAGGATAAATCAGGGTGCTAAGTATGATATAACAAGGAATCTTATAGACCTAAATCGGGAGGTTCCCTAAGGAATGGCCACAAAGACCCAACTCCAAGCAACAAGTTTTCTAAGCCTGGCAAACAGGACATATAACAATAGGTGACTGGTTTCTGAATTCTGGGGTATTCGTGTTTTAGAGAAAATTGTTTCACAAAGGTAACATCAACTATGCAAAGTATTTTATCTAGTCTAGGGAAAGTCTGAGGTTAAATGATTATTTATAAGTTATTAACACACTTCTGTAGAGAAACAGCCTTAGTTAAATTCCTTTTATCTACTAATGGTGAATTTAGAAAATACTGATTGTTCAATATAAGTTATCCATAGATAACTATTTTTGTCTAAAGGTATGTCAGCAATATTTGCATCTTCAAGGAGCACAGTATCCACTACACACAGACACACACACACACACACACACACACACAACACTCACACACATGTACAGTCAAGCCTTATTTGTGGATTGCATATTTGGATTGCGTATTGCCTACTCACTAAAATTTACTCCAAAATCAGTACTTGTTGCACTTTCACTGCCATTTGAGGACATGCAGTTTCTTGCACCCAACCTCATCCCAGCTGAGGTTGGACAGGAAAAAACCCTGCCTACTTGCTCAGTTCTCATTCTCTAAACAAGCATTCTTTTTATTGTCTATTTAGTGCCACATCTTTTTATTTTTGCATTTTTGTGCTTTTGGTGATTTCTCTGTTTTAAATGGCCCCAAGTATAGTGCTGAGGCACTGAAGTGCTATCTAGTGTTTCCAAGCAGAAGAAGTCTGTAATGTACCTTATGAAGAAAATGACATAATTACACGTGTTAAATAAGTTTTATTTATCTAACATGAATATCAGGCATGAGTTATAGTGCTGTTAACTGTGAGTTCAATGTTATTGAATCAACTATATGTATTAAATAGGATTTCCTTAAATAGAAACACACATAAAACAAAGTTATATGTTGATTACTTAATGAAAATGTGACCAAAGGTTCACAGGAACCTAACTCTGTATTTCCCACAGGGAAATTAGTGAATGGCTTAGTATTCACTAATTCAGTGTTTATGGAGACTTTATAGAAAATAACTACCAGAAAAAAATATATAATATATATTATAACTAATATAATAATGTATACACACACAAAGACACACATACACACAAACTATGATCTCTCATTTTAAATATATTCATAAAAATATTTGATATTAAATAGAAGTCTTTACTGATGTATATTTTTACACTATATATGTACCAATGTCAGGCTTATGTTCATTACTTTTTTAAAAGCTGTTAACATTTCCACTGCAGAGGAATTCTCTCTAAACCATAAAACTGTATTAAGTTGGCCAGGCACGGTGGCTCACGCATGTAATCCCAGCAATTTGGGAGGCTGAGATGGGTGGATCACGAGGTTAGGAGATCAAAACCATCCTGGCTAACAGGGTGAAACCCCATCTCCACTAAAAATACAAAAAATTAGCCGGATGAGGTGGTGGGCACCCATAGTCCCAGCTTCTCAGGAGGCTGAGGCAGGAGGATGGCATGAACCCAGGAGGTGGAGCTTGTAGTGAGCTGAGATCATGCAACTGCACTCCAGCCTGGGCAACAGAGCGAGACTCCATCTCTAAAAACAACAACAACAACAAAAAACTCTATCAAGTTGTTGTTTTAGAGTCATAATTGAAAGCTTGTTTTTTCATTTTTTTTTTGTTGTTGTTTTTAAGCAGAACCAAAGACAAAAACCACATATAATTATCTCAATAGATGCAGAAAAGACCTTTGACAAAATTCAACAGCCCTTCATGCTAAAAACTCTCAATAAACTAGGTATTAATGGGACGTATCTCAAAATAATAGGAGTTCTTTAGGACAAACCCACAGTGAATATCATACTGAGTGGGCAAAAACTGGAAGCATTCCCTTTGAAAACTGGCAGAAGACAGGGATGCCCTCTCTCACCACTCCTATTCAACATAGTGTTGGAAGTTCTGGCAGGGCAATCAGGCAGGAGAAAGAAATAAAGGGTATTCACTTAGGAAAACAGGAAGTCAAATTGTCCCTGTTTGCAGATGACATGATTGTATATTTAGAGAACCCATCGTCTCAACCCCAAATCTCCTTAAGCTGACAAGTAACTTCAGCAAAGTCTCAGGATACAAAATCAATGTGCAAAAATCACAAGCATTCTTATACGCCAATAACAGACAGAGAGCCAAATCATGAGTGAACTCTCATTCACAATTGCTTCAAAGAGAAAAAAATACCTAGGAATACAACTTACAAGGGATGTGAAGGACCTCTTCAAGGAGAACTACAAACCACTGCTCAATGAAATAAAAGATGACACAAACAAATGGAAGAACGTTCCATGTTCATGGATGGGAAGAATCAATATCATGAAAATGGCCATACTGCGCAAGATAATTTATAGATTCAATGCCATCCCCATCAAGCTACCAACGACTTTCTTCACAGAATTGGAAAAAACTGCTTTAAAGTTCACATGGAACCAAAAAAGAGCCCACATTGCCAAGACAATCCTAAGCCAAAAGAACAAAGTTGGAGACATCATGCTACCTGATTTCAAACTATGCTACAAGGCTACAGTAACCAAAAGAGCATGGTACTGGTACCAAAACAGAAATATGACCAACGGAACAGAACTGAGCCCTCAGAAATAATACCACACATCTACAACCACCTGATCTTTGACAAACCTGACAAACACAAGAAATGGGGAAAGGATTCCCTATTTAAAAAATGGTGCTGGGAAAACTGGCTAGCCATATGTAGAAAGTGGAAACTGGATCCCTTCCCTACACCTTATACAAAAATTAATTTAAAATGGATTAGAGACTTAAATGTTAGACCTAAAACCATAAAAACCCTAGAAGAAAACCTAGGCAATACTATTCAGGACATAGACATGGGCAAGGACTTCATGTCTAAAACACCAAAAGCAATGGCAACAAAAGCCAAAATTGACAAATGGATCTAATTAAACTAAAGAGCTTCTGCACAGCAAAAGAAACTACCATCAGAGTGAAAAGGCAACCTACAGAATGGGAGAAAATTTTTGCAATCTACTCATCTGACAAAGGGCTAATATCCAGAATCTACAAAGAACTCAAACAAACTTACAAGGAAAAAACAACCCCATCAAAAAGTGGGTGAAGGATATGAACAGACACTTCTCAAAAGAAGACATTTATGCATCCAACAGACACATGAAAAAAATGCTCATTATCGCTGGCCATCAGAGAAATGCAAATCAAAACCACAATGAGATACCATCTCACAACAGTTAGAATGGCAATCATTAAAAAGTCAGGAAACAACAGGTGCTGGAGAGGATGTGGAGAAATAGGAACACTTTAACACTGTTGGTGGGACTGCATACTAGTTCAACCATATTGTGGAAGACAGTGTGGCAATTCCTCAAGGATCTGGAACTAGAAATACCATTTGACCCAGCCATTCCATTACTGGGTATATACCCAAGGGATTATAAATCATGCTGCTATAAAGACACATGCACACATATATTTATTGCAGCACTATCCACAATAGCAAAGACTTGGAACCAACCCAATGTCCATCAATGATAGACTGGATTAAGAAAATGTGGCACATATATACCATTGAATACTATGCAGCCATCAAAAAGGATGAGTTCATGTCCTTTGTAGGTACATGGATGAAGCTGGAAACCATCCTTCTCAGCAAACTATCACAAGGACAAAAACCAAACACTGCATGTTCTCACTCATAGGTGGGAATTGAACAACGAGAACACTTGGACACAGGAAGGGGAACATCACACACCGGGGCCTGTCATGGGGTTAGGGGAATGGGGAGGGATTGCATTAGGAGATATACCTGATGTAAATGATGAGTTAATGGGTGCAGCACACCAACATGGCACATGTATACATATGTAACAAACTTGCACATTGTGCACATGTACCCTAGAACTTGAAGTATAATAATAATAAAAAGAAAACAGACAAACTATATCAAGTTGTTGTTTTAGAGTCTTAATTGAAATTTTTTTTTTTTTTTCTTAATAGAGTCTCCCTCTCTTTCCCAGGCCAGAGTGCAATGGTGCAATTTTGGTTCACTACAACTTCTGCCTCCTGGGTTAAGTGATTCTCCTGCCTCAGCTTCCCAAGTAGCTGGGATTACAGGCACACGCCACTGGGCTTGGCTAATTTTTATATTTTTAGTAGAGATGGGGTTTCACCATGTTGGCTAGGCTAGTCTCAAACTCCTGACCTCGAGGGATCTGCCTGTCTTGGCCTCCCAAAGTGCTGGAATTACAGAAATATTCTTTTGTTACACATTTTTCTAATATATATGTCATGATCACTACCAAATACACATGAAACTCAAAGATGGACAGTTTTTTTTAAGCAAGGACATCTGAATAGGTGGAAACATGTTGTTATGATGTGGGTGAATTTTCACACAGAAAATACAAGTATGCAGAAGTCAAATGTATTTTTAGTAAACAATTTGAATTTCCATCCTTACCTACAAACTGCTTGTTGGGCAACAGCTTAATATTGCTCTTCTTAAGTTAATTCAGTCACTTCAGGACATAAACTTGGTAGATTTAGAATTTAAGCTCTGTCAACTTAAGGACAGCATAGTTTTATTCTTTTGCTCTTTAGGATTATATCTAAGTTCTGTGAGGACACGGCATCAGTCTGAAGGCGGATTTTTGTTCTCTGTAATATTGTTACCCCCAAGTCATTAATCAGATCACTACTTCTCCGTATTTTTGTGCTGCTGTTCACTACTAACATTTGTGGTCCAACCGTGATCTCTGGCTGCATCCTTATCCTGTGCATCCTTATCTTCTAAATCCTACAGTCCTTTTGGTTTTGTTGTGCCCTTTCAGCTCTTGGGTACAGAAAGCCTTGGCTATTTTCTTTGTCCCAGGCTCGACTATATGGGCCTCATCAAGCTGCTATGCAAACACATTTGCAGATCAGTTCTTGTGATTCTGTAAGGCCTAAGTGTCCCTGAATTCTGCTCTAGTTATCCAGACACTAGCCTGCCATGAAGTCTATAAGAAATAGATTGGCATAAATAACAAAGAATGATAATACCAAGTGTCAGTAAAGATGTGAAATAACTAGAATTCTCACACTTTCCTGGTGGGAATGCAAAATGACTCAGTCCCATTGGAAACATTTTGGCAGTTTCTTATTAAAATAACTATACATTTATTATACAACTCATCATTTGCATATCTAAGGATTATTCCAAGAGAAATAAAAAGTTATCTAACGAGGCCACAGACCCCCCCCCCCCCCCCCCCCACCAGCAGCCAGCATCGGGCTCAGGCCCCGCAGCCGAGCTGCGCAGTGACACCATGCAGGTCACCCAGAAGACCCTCCAGCCGCAGACCTTCAAGATAGACACTGACCTGGAGGAGACAGTGAAAGCACTGAGAGAGAAGATAGAATCTGAAAAGGGGAAAGATGCCTCTCCGGTAGCAGGTCAAAAATTAATTTATGCAGGCAAAATCCTCAATGATGATACTGCTCTCAAAGAATATAAAATTGATGAGAAAATCTTTGTGGTGGTTATGGTTATGGTGACCAAACCCAAAGCAGTGTCAACACCAGCACCAGCTACAACTCAGCAGTCAGCTCCTGCCAGCACTACAGCAGTTACTTCCTCCACAGCAACAACTGTGGCTCAGGCTCCAACCCCTGTCCCTGCTTTGGCTCCCACTTTCACACCCGCATTTATCACTCCAGTGTCAGTGACAGTGTCTTCTGAACCTGCACCTGCTAGTGCAACTAAACAAAAGAACCCTGCAGAAAAGCCAGCAGAGACACCAGTGGCTACTAAGCCGACATCAACTGATTGTACATCGGGAGATTCTTCTTGGTCAAACCTTTTTGAAGATGCAACGAGTGCACTCGTGACAGGTCAGCCTTATGAGAATATGGTAACTGAGATCATGCCAATGGGCTATGAATGAGAGCAAGATTGCAGCCCCGAGAGCCAGTTTCAAGAACCCTGACAGGGCAGTGAAGTATCTTTTAATGGGAATCCCTGGAGATAAAGTCAGGTTGTGGTTGACCCCCACCAAGCAGCTAGTACTGGGGTTCCTCAGTCTTCAACACTGGCTGCAGCTGCAGCAACTACGACAGCAACGACAACAACAAGTTCTGGAACATCCCCTTGAATTTTTATGGATTCAGCCTCAGTTTCAACAGATGAGACAAATTATTCAACAGAATACTTCCCTGCTTCCAGCGTTACTACAGTAGATAGGTCGAAAGAATCCTCAATTACTTCAGCAAATTAGCCAACAAAAGGAGCATTTTATTCAGATGTTAAATGAACCAGTTTGAGAAGCTGATGGTCGAGGAGGAGGAAGTGGAGGTGGCAGTGGAGGAATTGCAGAACCTGGAAATGGTCCTATGAACTACATTCAAGTAACGCCTCAGGAAAAAGAAGCTGTAGAAAGGTAGGAATTCCTGAAGGACTTGTGATACAAGCATATTTTGTTTGTGAGAAGAATAAGAATTTGGCTGCCGATTTTCTTCTACAGCAGAACTTTGATGAAGATTGAAAGGGAGTTTTTTATGTCTCACACTTCACACTAGTGCATTACACCCAACTTGTTCACTGGATTGTCTGGAATGACTTGGGCTCATATCTGCAATACTTGGTATAAGGTAGTAGACTGTTGGGGGTGGGGAGGGAGGGATCTAGGATATAGGACAAGGATAAATACAGTGCATATCTCCTTCAATTAGCAGATGCCGCAACTCCACACAGTATGTAAAATATTATACAACCAAAAATCAGCTTTTGCAGGTCTTTATTTCTTCTGTAAAACAGTAGGTAACTTTTCCTAGGTTTCACTCTTTTTAGTGTACTAGATCCAGAAACTTAGTGTAATGCCCTGCTTTATATTTCTTTGACTTAACATTTCAGAAAGAATCTTAGCTACCTAGAATTTACAGTCTCTGTTTCATGGCAACACTGGATAATGACTTTGTGAAATTTAAAAGAATTTTGTAGCGACTGTAAATAGAAATGCCAAGTTATTGATAGTTAATTGTTGCTGCTTCAAAAATAAGTGTAAAATTAATGTGTAAGGAAGCCCATTCTTTCATGTTAAATACTTGGGGTGAGAGAGGAGAAAGGGAATCTTTTCTGAAAATGAAAATAATTACTGCTATTTTAAAATTTCTTCATCATTGAATGTGAGACCCTTCTAACGCGATGTGAGAAGCTGTACAAGTATAGGCAGAGTTATTTTCCTGTTTACATTTTTTGTTTGTTTTGGGGAAAAATTAGTAGATGTCTAATTACTGTTTACTTCATTGTTACATTGCAGTAAAAGTTTTAAAACAAAACAAAAGTTATCTGGCAAAGACTTGTTTAGAACTGTTTAGGAAACTTTATTCATAATTACCCCCAAATTGAAATAACCTAAATATCAACTGATAAATGGATAAACAAACCATGCTATAGCTATGTAATGTAATACTACTCAGCAAAAAATCAGAAATGCTGATGCAAGCAATAGTATAGATGGAATCTCAAAACATTAGACTGCGCAAAAGTAGTCAGATCAAAAACAGTACATACCAAATGATTCCATTTATATAAAACTAGGAAAAACAAGTCTAATTTAAATGGACGGAAAGCAAGCCGTTGACTGACTGGGGCTGGAGGTGTTGATAGGGTTGGCTGGGAAAAAGGTAGGGAAACGTTCTGGGATGATGAAAATGTTCTATATCTTCATTTGACGATGGTTGCATGAGTTAATAAATTAGCCAAAACTCATCAAAATGTACACTTCAAATGTGTTGATTTTAAAATAAACTAGAAGCTCAATTTACTTATTCTCTTTGGACTCTTTTGGTCCTCCCATGGGGAAAAAAAAAAAAATGCATGAATGCCTTTGACTTTTGTGATCAGGAGCAAAGTTGCAGAATCTACACAGGGAAACCTAAGTTAATATCTCCAAATTCCATATGCTTTATTCTGATGAAAGTGAGAGGTGATATGAAGAGAGACCACTTTTCAAGTATAAAATATAATGTAATAGGTCCAAATAGAGACACTCATTCATCTTCCCAATATGCCAAGCAGTGTTAAGTGTTGAGAGTCTATCCAAGAGTAAGACATTTGACTGAATGCATCTGAGTATAGGAACCTGCCTGTCTGTTCTATGTTGTATTCCCAGTGCCTAGCACTGTATGCTTGCTACTTATTGAATTGTTGAATGAAGACATGCTTACTTTTATCATAGACGTTAAAATCTAGTGCAAGTGGCAGGCATAGATTTATTTAATTTTAACAGACAGATAATTGCTGGGTGATGACACATTCAGTGCTATGAGAATAGAGAGGAGGAACAATTAGCCCAAACTGAAGTTTCTGGAAAGGCCTTATGAAGGAGATGTATCCATGCTGAGAAGAGTGGATTACACCAAGAGAAAAGGTGTAATATGCCAGACACACAAAATGATAGCCTATATAGGGGCATGGAGATTTGCTAATTCATTCAAGGAATATTTAGTGAACCACTATCGTGTGCTAAGTACTGTTGTGGGAACAGAAGACTGAAGATGACTAAGAAAATAATCCCTGTCGTCATAAATTTTATATGCTAATGGAGGAGGCAGATAAATTTTAAAAATACCTGCTTAATTTAGAATTGTGCTGAAAATAGAGAAATAAAGGTAGTAAAGAGAAAATAAAGCAGAATATTGGCCAGAGAAAGTGATCGGGGAGGTGGGTGTTCTATTTTATGTAAGACTGTCATAGAAGGAATCTGAAGGAAGGTAAAGAGTGAGCCATGTGCATACGGAGGGGAAGAGCTTTTAAGGCAGAGAGAACAGCCTGTGACAAAGCCATGATTGAGGGCTTGCATGGCATGCTCAAGGAGAAGTAGGGAGGCCCGTGTGGCTGGAGAAGAGTGAGCAAAAGGGACAGAGGAGAGATGAAATATGATGTTCGTGGTGGTAGATGGTGAACCATTGTAAAGAATTTGGATGATACTTAAGAGAAATGAGAAAACATTGGATAAGAAACATGATATGACTGCCATTTAAAAGTATTGCTCTGGACTGGGCATGGTGGCTCACACCTGTAATCCCAGAAATTTGGAAGGCCAAGGCCTTGAACTCCTGGCCTCGTGATATCCTTCTGCTTCAGCCTCTGAAAGTTCTGGGATTACAGGTGTGGACCACCATGCCTGGCTTCGGACAACTCTTCTATGTTGACATTTGTGTAGTTCTTCAGCCATCATTGGGGTTTTAAAGTCATAATTAGTACACTGTACAACTGGATTTAAAGATTTTGGAGTTTCCAGCAAATGGTTGGTAGTGCTGATAATCTGGGAAAAACCAGAAGGGGAAAAATAGAAGCAAGGTTGAAATCTGAAAAACACCAGTATTTGAGAGCCAGGCAGAGCAGGAAGAGTTCATGAAGGAGATTAAGATGGAATGGTCAGAAAGAGAAGAGAAGAATCACAGGGAGACTGGCAATATGTACTACAAAGCCCAGTGAAAGCTGATCCCTCTCTGCTTTCCTAGGACCTTCTATCACTCCCTCTCTAGATCATTCAGACTAAGAAACACTGGTCTCCTTGACAAAAAGCATGACTGATCCTATGTCTGAGCCTTTGCATTTGCAGTTCCCTTTTGTTTTCAGATCATTACAAGATGATCATTATATGATTCATTATAATCCTTCAAGTCTCAGCTCACAAGACATCTCTTCAGAGGAGCCTTTCCTGATATCCCTAAATTAAAATAGGCTTTACATATTATTTTGCTATAGTATATAGCATTTTATTTTACTCTCTTCCCAGCACCAGTCACAATCTGAACTTGTTTAATTCATATATTCTTTTTTAAAAATTAAATTTCTGCACTGGATTGTAGACTCAATGCAAGCCAAAACTTTGTCTTTCTTCTTTACATAATTTTTCTCAGGGCCTAGGACCTTACATCCCACGTAGTGGGTGGTCAGTAATTATTTATTGAATGTTTCAAGTCAAGGAGCAAAGTGCAAAGAGAGATATAAGAAGAATAAATGGAAACAATATCAATACAGGAGAAAAGTCTAATGAAATTAAGAGGTTTCCATTGAATTTGACACAGTCCCTGTCCTCAAACAGCTTTGGTTGATGGCAGTAAGCATAGATCCTGGAAATATACAAGGCATTTCAAAGCAGCATACTGCAATATGATGTAAATGTTACGCAAGTGTGGAGGTAGCAAATGAGTGACATTATAAATACTTTTTAATTTACTCCCAGCATAATAGCTCAGAGGTTTTCTCTGCTCTGGTCTTAAGTCACCCCTCATTGCTCTGGGAGTAAGGAAAATGGCACTATTACTGAGCCTTGTTTGAAGCCATGCCATTGGTGCCTGTTGGCTTGCAAATATTTCAGTCATGTCTTTGTTTTTAAGAGGGTGAAGTGCAACAGTTTCAGATTTTATTACTCTAAGGTTTGTGTTGGCTATTGATCATATTTGTCAGTTGTAAAATTTTGATCAGCTTCAGTTTAGAAAGAGATCACTCACAGAAATTTGTGATCATCAATATGAAAGAAATTTTTTGCATTAGAAACAGTCACTTGAACATTATTATTCATGTGGATAATAGATTTTGATTACCTATACCTGTCAGTTTTTTATAGAGCTTAACAGATATACCACCTGTCTTTATAAATGATTTAATGTTAAGATCTTGCATATGATTGACTCTGCAAGGGCAGAGGTGGCAGTAGGCAAATCTGGTCTTCAACGTCTTTTGCCCTTATAGGTGTCTTTGAAGACATCCATTGCCTTATCCACAGTGATCTCTGTTCACAATGGCTGTGACATTGTCCCATCTGGACTGCAGCTGTTAGTCCACTTGAGTCACCATGGAGATATGCCTTATTCCAGTAAGCACAATCACTATAGGTTCAGTGGTTCTCTTGCTATGTCTGAGCCACACTTAACAAAAGTCAATTTTGTTTTCCTCTGCCACCCTGAGAAGAGGGAAGTTCTGATATTGTTGAAGGCTCTATCTGCCTAAATGCACATAGCAATCGTTTTTTTTCTCTTAAGTTTTGCCTCCTTTGGTTCAACCTAGATTCCATAAACTTCTCAGGCAATTGGCCCTTGCCTTGGACTTGGCCTAGAAGCATGGACAATGCCCCTCCCTTGGAGACACACCGAGGTCTAGGTTTGCGTTGCTTTTTTTTGCTTTGACTTCTATCAACATGCAGGGAATACTGTTTTCTAAATTGGCCATGGAA
This sequence comes from Piliocolobus tephrosceles, assembly GCF_002776525.5. Taxonomy (NCBI): domain Eukaryota; kingdom Metazoa; phylum Chordata; class Mammalia; order Primates; family Cercopithecidae; genus Piliocolobus; species Piliocolobus tephrosceles. The sequence goes on along the minus strand of NC_045435.1, from coordinate 149,281,821 downwards.
ACCTAGGGAAAGCTGTGCACTTCATCATATTTTATCCTAAATTGTTTGCTATATTATGAATCTTATATAGAAGACTCTTTTCTACTCTTTTGCCTCATTGTTTAGACTTCTGAATTCAAAACCCAAGAAGTGCTTACTTTTTTTCTGTTTTATGTTGTCAAATCCCTTTTCTGAAACAATCAGATGAGGACAGCTTAGCTGACTAAGCAGAGAGTAAGCCAAAGACATGGTAAGAGACCATTCTGGGTGTGTGGGTGGGGATCACATTGGCTAGTATTTTAACCTTATTATTCCATCTCTCAATTAAATGTCAACTTTTTATTTAAAAATAAGAGTTATAAGTAGCCAAATCATGTAATTTCCATTTCAGTGCCTCATGTTCTCCTATCCATGCATTAACAGAAAGGTTAATAAGACTTGAAAAGGAAAATTAAGGAAGTAAGGCAGCAGAATAGACACTACGGAACGTTTAATTATTGGATTTTCTCTGATTCCATTACTGAGATATTCTTTGTGTTCTTGGTACATATTTGCAATACTAATCTAATCCACCCCTCCCCTGCCCCAGAAGAAGAAGTGATGAAGGAGTACGTAAAGTAAATAAGGACCCATATTTGGTAAATTTCGTTCCTAGTCTTTCTAGGTACCTCTCCCCGCTCCAGAGTCTGAAATCTTAACCCTCAATGCATACACATACACACACATACACAGATAAATGTACACATAAACACAGATGCACATATGCTTGGGAGTCATTTTGATTAAGGGATTGACTACTCTTTTGGAGTACAAAAGCTAGTCTTCATCCAATAGTAGTTTGTTTTCAAAAAAGTCTGGATTTGGAGGTTTAAGAGAAGAAGAAAACAAGAAGAAAAAGAAGAAAGAAATGGATTGTATCAACGTGAATCCAATTCTACATTCCTGTGGTCATTGTTTGACTTCCTCTCATATCTTTAACACAAGAACTAGATTATGCTACACTTGAAAAACTTTGGAAACTGAACTGTAAACAGTATAGAGAATTGATAGAGAGTTAGAAAATGAAGAAAAGTTAAAGGATACCAATTGGAGAATGATGAAAAATTGTAGAATAATGGAGAACTGGAGAATTATGAAAAGTTGTTAGGATTTATTTTTTAGAAGGTTATCTATTTCTACACGGAAGTGCTGGAATTTGTGGTAGAGTTGGGAAAACACCCCCCAATCCTACAGATCCAGTGTTTAGGTGAAAACACCAACCTCTGAAATTTAAGTTGGTGGCCCTTGAGAGTCATGGAAGAAATTGAGCTATTAGAGTAAATTAGTAATTACCATGCTACCTATTCAGACCTTAATACTGAGGTATTGTTTTTATTATTATGTTATGGCATGTTGCTTTATAATGCACTTAAATCATCTCTGCCATCAGTGTTTTATGTCTTTAACTATAAGCTCCTTGAGGGCAGTGGTTGTACTACTTATTTCTTAGGATCCTTCTACAATGTTTCATATGTTTGGCTCACATAAAACACTTGAAGCATGTTAATTAATATTCCTTTAAAGTGAAACTTATGAGCTTTCTTCTCTCCAAGTTATTTCTAATATACTTACTATGTCTTTCTGACTGGTTTGTAAACTTACTGGAGGCGGGGACAAAGCCTTCCACTTAGTTTCATTTTCTCATGCCTAGAAGAGTGGTAGACACAGATGGGCCCATTAAATACTTGTTGATGGATTGAATGATTGACTAGAAATTTGCTTGAGGTTCTAGTTCTGGGAAATTAAAGCTTTAGTTTGTCTGAACAAACAATCAAATAAACAAAAATAGAATAGTAAAGTATCTCTAGATGTCCTAATAGTTCTGATAATTTCACTAATACAGAATCTTATATTTGTTAGAACTTGTTTGGTTCCTGAGAACAGAATTTCTATTCAAAATTGCTTTCCTCAAATAAATGAATGAATGAACAAATGTAACAAAATTAAATTTACCCAGTTACATAACTGACAAGTCTATGAGCACAAGACCAGTTTCATCTGTCTTCTTTACTAGTCTCTGCTTTTCTCCTCATTGCCTTTTTAGTAACACAGACTTTTCTCTCATTTGTGGCTCAGGTTTCCTTCTTACTACTCTAGAAAGTATCAGGGCTGACTTCTGATCACTCCCATGGCTTGACTCAGATCATCTTCATGGGTTTGAATCATTATTCTGGCCAAAAGGTTGTAATATTGGCATTATCCAGGTCTGAGTCACATGTTCATCTCAGAATCAGATGGTACGTTCAATTAGACTCAGACTGACATTGGGGAAGGGATATTTCCCCATTACAAAATTGAGGTATTGTTTTCAAAAGAAGGAGTATGGATGTTGTATAGGCAAAAGCCACAACTATCTCAGAGATTCTCTTTTTAGTTTTTCCCAAAATGGAGTCAATGGTTAAACTGTTGTACTAAAAATATTTTCTTATGTAATAATTCATTTCTTCATTTTATGTTCATCAGCTGTCTTTCACGATACAATATTGATCCAATATAACTACAGATCAACCATCTGTTGATACTGGAACCTGGATATTGTACATTGCATGTATAATTCTCTTGGACTTCCTGATAAATTGGAAATAGCTTTGGGCCCTTCAATCTTGTCCCTACTTTCTCTATCATCTTAGAAGCCTGGGCTGGAAAAAGCTACTAACGTTTGCTTTAATACAGTGTTTCTTAAACCTAACTATGCATCAGAATCACCAGCTGTTATTAGAAAATACTGATATCCAGGCTCCATGCCCAGAGGTTCTTATTTCATTAACCTGTAGAAAGAATCAAGCATTTGAATATTTTTGAAAACACTAGTGAGTCTCATATGCAGACATGGTTGGGAACCTCTGTAAGACTTGCTCCCTTTGCAGTGACTTTAAGGGGCTCTGAATCAGGAAATGCAAACAATGAACACAATTATACCTAACATAGTTTCAGTCTGCGACTATTGACAGCTGCACAATTCCCTCCAGGTGTACGTTTCCCTCTGTCCATCACACCTTTGCAAAACCCAGCAAACAACTGTAATCACAACAGAGATGTTCACAGAAAGATTGACACCAAAGATGTGTTTTTCTTTTTGCTCATGTGCTAATTTTCTTTTCACATTTATAAACACTGAGTGGTTTATATTTTTGGCCGGGTTGTGCTTCTGAGTTAATATGCATTGTGAGTGCCAGTTAAGCAAAGTTTTCCCAAGAATTTACCATTGTTTGTGGTTTAGAGGTCGCTCATAATGGCTTAAAGAGTCTACCTGGAGTTTTTATCTTGCATTTTTTGCTTTTCCTACAGAATACTACTATTTTTTCTTAATTAATTAAATATCTTTCTTTAGGAACGTACAGAGTGTACCATGAACAATTCTGACTTATGATTTAATCTATGTGTGACTACATTTTAAATAAATTGGGGAAGGATTGAACAATGAAGTGGAGCCCATCAATATTGGTACTGAAAATGAGACAGTAAGTTGATACAGAGTGAAATCCACAGAAAATTTAGGAAACCACAGAATGCATGTGATATCTAAGCTTAGATATCACATGTTATGTGTGATATCTAAGCTTAGATATCACGTTATGTTTAATTATCTCCCAAGTCGTTAAAATATTGTGAGAATTTAATTATTCTGGAATTTAAAAATACATATTAAATTTTTTTCCTCTCAGTTGTACTTCAAATCATTATTTTAAGTTTGGAAAATCACAATAACATAAAAATAGAGCAAATAAGGCGTGTAGATAAGTAAAATTCAGGAGTGATTCTCTGTTTTCACTTCAAAGAGATCATTGTGCTGTTATAGATTGTGAGAGGATTACAGGAAATTAAAGTTCTAGAGTATATAAAACCATGTTTGAATTTTCCCAATGTCACAGTTCAAACTCCACAACCTAGCACAGTTGACATTCTAATTGAGTCTATAAATTGAGTCAGCTTTTGGAACTGATGTATAAACTGAAAGATAACTCATGAATTGCTAATTGTGTTTGATTTGAATTTAATTACTTTTGACCAAAGGTATTACAAGATTTACATGGTAAGAAGGAGATACAGTATGGCCTCCAAAATGATTTATGAAAATTAAAATAAAACAAAGATAATGAGGTATTGAATGTATTAATTGGTAGTTATAGAGATAATATCTTAAAATAACTTACCAGGCCAATAACAATTGTGTCTTTCCTGATGTAGAGACCATTTGATATTTAGCTAGGTTATATACAATAATCTAGCCATGGAAATTAGCAAAATCTGAAGGTATAATGAGAAAAGGAATAAATATGAACATTAATTAAACCTCAGGCCCTGACTTAAAGGAATAATTCTTCACTTGTTTAAGATACCAATGTGAGATGAATCATTCCACTAAAAATACACACTGTCTGAGAGTTCCAGTTGCTCCACATAGTCACTAGCATTTGGTATTATCAATCTTTGTAATTGTAGACATTTTAGTAGAAGTGTAGTGACATTTCATCATCGTTCTAATTTGCATTTTCCTGATGACTAATGATATTGAGCATTTATTCAGATGCATGTTTATCTTCTTTGAAGAAATATCTGTTCAGATCTTTTGCCTATGTTTTTATTGGATGTTTGAGTTCTTACCATTGACTCGTAAAAGTTATTTATGTATTCAAATGCAAATTCTTTTTCACATATATGTATTGTAAATATTTTCTGCCAGTCTGCTGCTTGTCTTTTTGTTTCCTTAGTGCTGTCTTTAGAAGGACAGAAATTTTTAACTTTGATGATGTCCTATATATAATTTTTTTCTTTTATGGCTTGTGCTTTTTGCATCCCCTCTAAAAAATTTTCGCCTATTCTAAGGTTGAAAAGATTTTCGCTTGTAAGCTTTATGGTTAAAACCACTTAAAAAAACTACATGGAAGCTTTTTTTAAAAATTTAAACCTTAAGTTAAATATGCATTTACCATACAGCATAGGCATTCCACTGGTAGAATGCAAGGCATACCTCTTGGGTGCTTTCATTCTTTTAGCTTTTAGCACCGAAGAGGATGCAAAGGCATAAGAATGATACAACGGACTTTAGGGACTTGGAGGAAAGAGTGGGTGTGGTGGGGGGGGGTGAGGGATAAAATACAACATATATGGTGCAGTGTATACTGCTTGGGTAATGGGTGCACCAGGATCTCACAAGTCACCACTAAAGAACTTACTCATGTAACCAAATACCACCTGTACCCCAATAACTTATGGAAAAATAAAATAAAAAAAAAAGAAATGAAAACATATGTCCACAGAATGATTTGAACACAAATGTCCACAACCTAAATGGCTATGAACAAATGAATAGATCAACATATATGGTACATACACACAATGTGGCATATGCATACACATCAATACAAAGGAACAAACTACTGATATATGCAACAAGGTGGATTGACCTCAAAACATGATGCCGAGTGAATGGGGCCAGAGAGAAAATAAAAACTGTACAATTCCACTTACATAAAATTCTAGAACAGGAACAGTGAGTAATCATAGTAATAGAAAACAGATCAGTTGTTTCCTGTTCAAGAAGTGGGGGAAGATTTGACTGGGAAGGGGCATAAAGAAACTTTTGGGAATGATGGACATGTCCTCTATCTCGATTGTGGTGTGGTTACATGGGTGTGTACAATTGTCGAAATTCATCAAACTGTCCACATTTTGATGCACTTGAACATATGTTAAAACTGGGAAAATCTGATGAAAATGTTATTAAAAATACTGCAGGGTTTGCCAGTAATGGGGTACTTGTTAAAAATCCATATAAATGGATTTTAAAAATGTGATTATTGGTAGAATTTCAAGCTCTTAAATCTCCAAATTCTTACATTATTATTTTTTAAAATAAGATATTTTTCTCAACGGAAATTTTAAAAATACAGAAAAATTAAAATAATAAAAAAATTACTCCTATATCAACACTGAAACCCATTTTTTCTCTATGCTTTTTATTTTTCTTTTTACAGCTTTAATCCCATTATTTATATAATATTATAGTCTACGTTCTTCATTTAACATTGTATTTTAAGGATTTTTCCAAAGAATGAAATTCTTATGGTTTGTGCACAGTTTTTACTATGTGATTTTCACTGTACACAATATTCAGAGAATAAATACCATAAATTATTCACAATTATCTCCTACTTTTGAACACTTTTCTTTCTTGTTTGCTCTTGTATTTTTCCCTTATCTAATGCTGTGTTGATTAGCATACAACGTCTTCCACATTGAGGATTATTTACTTAGGATAGATTCCCAAACACCTTGATCAAAGGGTAATACAGTCAACATTATTACTTGTAACAAAAAGATTAAAACTGCTTCTTCTGCATGGCTTTTCTGTTAGTTTTCTATTCTAGGAAATCTTTCATTCTTTTAGCTTTCCAATTAATTATTGTTTTTTTGAGGCAGGGAGCAAAAGAGAAAGAGGATTTTCACCTACTCTCTGAATGTACTGCATTGCCTGAATTAGCCTCATCTATCTGTCAAAGTGCCCAGAAACCATGATGATAGGAGCTGTGGAAATAGATATCTAGCATATGGGAACCTGCTTATAATTTCTTGCTCACAGCATTTATCCCACATACAGCATTTATCTTTAAAAGAGCAAGACTAATGAACCCGTATGTATTGTTTTCTACTTATAGCACATCCTCATTTGAAATACATCCCATGAAAAATAAAACTCTGCTAATGAGTAAGGAATTGCAATGTTTTATAGTGAGTAGTGTCATAATACCTTGGTGTAATTCTTGCTTTTGCCACTGACCTTATTGAGTTTTGAATTCTCTTTTTTTTTTTTATTTAGAGAGAAAACTTATTGTCCGTAAAATTCTTTGATCATCTCTGACCTAGAATACTATGTAACTACACCTTTCAATAAAAATTAATCATGCTTCAAGCATATTGAGATTGGACAAACAGATTACTGAGGAGGTGTCCATTTGGGGCAGTTATTTTTGCATTAACAAAGGATTTGCAGTAGTATTCCCAGAAATGTTGTGAATTGCAACTCTGGCATGGTTTACAAAAATTCAGATTGTGATAGACTCATTCAGGAATACATCTGTTACTAAGTGATGGGCAATATAAAATAGAGGTTAAGCTCTGTCATTTAAAACCTGTATATTTGGGGGCAAGTTACATGGTCTCTCTAAATCTGAATTTCATCCTTTATGAAATGGACAATGAGGCAACTTTCCTCACAGTTTGTTGTAAAGTTTAAATGAGATAATGCATATACAATACATGCCTCATATATTGTGGATACTCAGTAAGAGACATGATTGTGGCTGTGTTTATAGAAAATGCAGTAACTAGGAATAATTCCATCATACCTCACAATTCTACTTGTTCTTTTCTCATTCTCCATTCTTTGAACTCTTATCCCTGGACAACTTTGGTACAGCCATCCACTTCCCTCATTTTCAAATCTTGACCTCTCTTTTGGGAGATAAATAGCCCTACAGCCTCATATTCTCCAATAAAATGTACACCACCACATGGATTAAAACCTGGACGTCCTCTCAGGACCTCATTACTCGGCAACCCTTTCACACTCTCTTCTTTTCTTAGCACATTCTACCCTTCACAGCCGGGAGGAGACATCATGTCCCCCTCTACACTATGCTGTCTTTAGATCAAAGTTTCCCTTCTTCCTCCTATGCTGCATCTTTGAGGCTCAATCCTTCTAGATAGATCACCATCTTTTTCCCATGGTGATCATTTACAGATATTTTCCTAGTCATTTGCCCTCTTTCACTAACTTTTGGCCTCTGTATTTTTTTTTTATTTTTTTATTTTTTTGAGATGGAGTCTCAGTTTTGAGATGGAGTCTCGATGTGTCACCCAGGCTGGAATGCAGTGGCGCGATCTCAGTTCACTGCAACCTCTGCCTCCCAGGTTCAAGCAATTCTCCTGCCTCAGCTTCCCAAGTATCTGGGATTACAGGTGCATGACACCACGCCCAGCTAATTTTTGTATTTTTAGTAGAGATGGGGTTTCACCATGTTGGCCAGGCTCGTCTCGAACTCCTGACCTCAGGTGATCTGCCTGCCTGGGCCTCCCAAGTGCTGGGATTACAGCCACCGTGCCTGGCCTGGCCTCGGTATCTTTATTTCCTTTATTTCCTGTCACCATTCTTGGGAACTTGGCTTCTCAGCTTCTTCACTTCTCTTTGCAGTGACCTTTCCATCTCCACCCACTCCAAAATCTCAAATGCATGTATTCTTCTCTCCAACCACAACTTCCCATAATTCTGGTACTTCCTACTTCATGGCAGTAAATCCATTGATCCTGTTGCTTACTCATAATCCTTCAAATCATTTATCTTATCACTTTCCTTCCTTTCTAGCTTAGATTTCATGATTCATTAACTTAATTTCTCCCTACCAAATACTCAAATGCTCTTGCCCTGTATCCTTCTGCTGTATAAACTTTGTAAAATTCTAATCTTGGTTTGACTTTTCTCGCCCTTTCTATATCTGCTCATGAAGAAGGGAGCAGATATAGCTTATTCCTCATAGCTGAGGAATAAACCAAAACATCAGAGACCTCAAATGGCATCTGAACATTACTCCATAATTCTACATTAAAAAATTAATCAGTATTTTAGAATTTGTTTTACTCTCATTTCTTTCCCTCTCATTTTAGCTAATAATCTAGTGTCGTTATGAACATAGAAACTATAAGATGGAAACTTTGTTACTTTCTTCATCACCAAAATTGGTGATCCAAAGCTGTCTGCAAGGGTACTTACCTCTTTCTTTCTTACTATTAAAATGAAGGAAATATGCCTTCCCCTTTCATGTGTTGTTACCTGCACGCATACTCCAGATCTCATCCCTTATCACTTCTCACTTTCTTAAAGTCTTTGCTCAGTTGCTCATTCTCTGTCCCCACTTCATCATCAATTTTTATCTTCCTAAATGATCTTTCCCGTAACACAAAAATGCTTTATTATCTCCCATCTTCACAATTCCTTGACTCTGGAACTCCTGCTATTACCCCATTGTCCCCACCTTTTCATAGCCTGGCTTCCCAAGAGTGGCTTGCAAACGCTACTTTTACATTTTTATGGAATTCACTCTTCAATAAGTTCTAGAATGACTTCTACTCCTGCCACTTCACAAAAACTGCTTTTGTGAGACCATCAACAACCTTCATGGTACCAATTTCAAAGGTCAATTTTCTGACCTTTTCTTTATTGGCCATCTAACGGCATCAAGTGATATCTTTAAGAAAATAAGACCCAATTCTGTAAAATTGGCCGATGCAAAGAATCTCCAAATGGGAGAGAGGTGATTGTGCCTGTAAACTTCTCTCCATTCCCAAGATGCATATTTATTTCCCTTGGGAGACCTCCCAGTGACCATATGCCACACAGAAGCCCCTGTTCCTTCTGTTCTCCAACTTCTAGTTCAGATGTGATGGACTTATCTCTCAGTACTCTTAATTCAGATGTAGACGTAGGCTCTTCTTTAAGATCTCTCAGCACAGTGGGAACAAGTGAACAAACTTACCTAAAAGCTCAGGAATAACAAAAGAAAATAAATCCGGAAAGAATTTAGCAAGCCAATATTCTGGTCTACAGGCATGGCTCATTCATCTGCAGTGTAGGGCTCCCAAAGTGCTCATCCTTAAAGAATGGTTTGTGGTCTGTTACACATGAGGGGTCTCCTTTGGGCAGAAAACGACCCTCAAAACACAAATTCTTTTTTTAATTCTCAGGGGTAAACAATGTGTCATTTAATAAACTTTCATTTTTATATGTGATCAAGAACTATTTACAAATAACCTATTGAGTTATTAAATATTAGATCAACTAACTTGGGTTGTTCATTTGGTATTGAATAAAATTAATTATAAGTTTATATTCATAAAATAAAATGACTGGATTCCGTCAAGGGATTTATTCTACGAATAAGTCTGTGGGCCATATATTTGGCAGCACTGCAAAGCTCCATCTGATAATTGCAATATTATTATTGTAATAATAATTATTAAATAATTACAGTACTGTTATTAAATGTACATAGAAGAGAAAGGGGGATTTGGCTTGCCTACAAGGATATCTGTGCAAAGCAGTAGAGAGCCACTGTGCCATTTTTGTCTAATTTTGATAGATATCACCTTAGCAGCACCTCCCAGAAACTAATTTTCTCTCAAAGCTAGATTAAAGGAACCGTCCTCAGAATAAAAGCTTCAACTTGATAGTTCGATGTTAGAGTGAAAGGGAACTCCTATATTTTTGAGGGGAAACCTGTTGTTTTGGGCGAATACTTTAAGAACTCTGGATATGCTTGAGGTCATATTCTCCATACTGACAGAGGAAAGATAGCCTCTGGAGGAAAGGTTAAGGCAGAATGGAAACAGGAAGGGCTTTACCAGTTTGTTGTGGTGTTTCCCAGACTTTTGGATTTCTGGGATGAATAAAATTTTAAAAGTGGAAGAGTAACAGAATGATTAACTTTGTATTTTACCAAATACATCAAAAGAGAATATGTAATCTACTATTAAAAGAGAGGAGTATTTATGATAATAAAAGTAAGGATATGCTCTTAGAATAAATAAGTATAATTTACAATATATATTATAATTGAGTATGAAGATCTCACTGTATCTTTTTTCTTTCCATTTTGCTGCACTGTGCACCGATGAAAAGTCCATCAGGGATTTGCTCTGCCATATGGGAATCAATGCTCCATCAGACAGCTTTACAAAGCTGCCGTGTGATTCAGATTCACAAACTGTATATTATTTTTATTGTCTATTGTTTTCTAATTTTTTCTCATCCCTGAATCCTTGGTAAAGTTTGGTTTACATATTCTTTCATCACCTCAGTAAAAAAAGAAATACAAATGCAATAGACCCTTTGAAACCAGAGTGGTGGTAACTGCGATAATATTTCAGAGATTTCCAGGAAAATGTAAATCTCAGGGAAGAGAATGTAAGATAAATGTCCAGATGCTTATTACAAGTAGAGAGGCTTCATTGTCCTATCTGTTGGAGGTTTGTGGTTCAATTTATTTAAGGAATCTGATGGTTTTCTAATAGACCTTCCCCACATTTCTGGAATTGTCTTTTTAGGATCCCTGAAAATGGAAAGGAATTCCCTAGATATCCCAGTTTATTCCCACACCCTAACACTGCAGAGGAGTCCCCGAAATACGAAACATTTCAGCCTCTCCTCATTTCTTTCAAGGGTGGATTGAAAGATACCAGCTTCAGCAGGTAAGATGTGAAGCAGGCTTCATTGGTCGGGGTGGAGGGGTTCTCCTCGACGTTGACCTCACTGTACTCCTTGGCCATCTTTCCTCCAAATCCCCTGGGGCCATGCCTATCTCAGATGTAAAGTCAACAGTCCCTAGGCAATCAACCAGGTGAGAAGACGGCAGAAGTACCCTCTGGGGAAAAAATGGTGCTTTAGAAATCAACGGTTTAAAGGAGCAAGGCCGCAGGAACTCAGTGATTCAGTGAAGGTGAAAAACCAAGGAGGTGAACCATAGCTCCTCAGTATTAATCAGGCAGTCACCATGTTCATGTGTCAAGGTGTGTGATTGTTTCTAGTGTTAGAAAGGTCGACTCTTTCTTTCCTAGACCTCTGGTAATTTAGCTGAAAGGTAAGGTATTACTGTTAGTCGGGGCCTGCTTTGTTCATCACGTTTCCTATGTTGGCGGATGGAATTATTGAGGCTGCCCACCAGACAAGTTCAATGTGGATACATTAAGAAAACCCTAAATACAGGACTGCATCCAGAAGCAGTATTTAAGAGTCTAATGAGATTAGTGCTGTAAAACTGAGCAAATAAACAAATAAAAAAAGATAAAAATAACAAGGGAAAAGGTAAGTAAGGCTCTGGGAAGTACAACTTATTTGTGGATCAGTCATCCTGTTTCTACCACACAGTGCAGTGTGATCTGACAAGGCTGAGCAAATGTGGTTTTGGCTTTGCACAGCTGAGGCGTTTAACTGCATCATGCTGAGGTGGACTGAAACTTCAAGGGCATCCAGTGACTTATGTGTTTCGTCACCAGTCTGCCCACTCCAGCATTTATCAGCAAGGCAATGCTGTGTGTGTGTGTGTGTGTGTGTATGTATAATATATATATACATAGATATATATTTAACTTCACACCATGGTGTCTGATTTATAATTTCCCGAGGGCAATATTTTTTTACAGTGACTGGCAGAATTTTTTGTTCTTCATTAGGTCTTTTATTAACCCACTGCCAGAGCTCTGTATCCAACCACTCCCAGTGTTTCAGTGATCATATTATCAGTAATAGCATATTTCCTCTGGGAGATATGAATACAGTCTATTGCAGGTGGAATGCTAGGAGGAGGCGGGATAGAGTGGAGTGTTCACATTTCTATCCGCACTCTGCCTTCAGACTCTTCCCATTAAACTTGCAGATGTTGCTGACTAGTTACTTTGATGGTTCCTTAACTTCATTATTATGTATAATAGCACAAACTTTATTCAGAAAGTTTTGTAAAGCTATGATACCTTCCTCTGTAAAAAGTAGATTTGACCACACATTTGGGGTTCAAATTCCTGAGGTTTCCATAAGTTGTTTGCTGTTACCAAAAAACAAAGTCTAGATGGTTAATGGAAGTCTAGATGGTTAATGGACATGGACCAGTTTGAAAAAAGCCATATCATGCTGAGTGGGTGGGTCTTTCCTGTCCGGCTGAAGAACTCAGATGAAAGGAAATATGAAAGCCTAAAGCTTAATTATTATCATCACTGTGCTTCCATTTAGAGAGAAAGAAATGGTCCCAAATACAGGGCTAGCAGAATACTTATGAGGCCTTCTGGTCTCTTTGCTTGCCTTTAGTCAGGACTACATATAAAAACACTTAAATCCTTGAGTTAGAAGAGAATTGTTGGTTTCTAAAAAGATTTTTAGGAAAGGAAGTTCCATAAACTTCCTTGGCATTACATTTAAGCCCCTAACACCACAAACTTATTGCAGTATGAACATTTACTAGCAGAGTATAATTGAACAAGTAACTTAATCTTTTGGAATCTCATTTATCAAATGCAAATTCTAACAAGAACTTATAAAACATTTTATTGGTGTGAAGATCAAACCAAGCAACCCACTTAAAAAAGACTTTTCAACTCTGAAATACTACACAATGGTAAACTCCTGTAATATTAAGTACAATTCCCATTCATGTAGTATCTCTCAAAATTAATACAATTAACAAAATACATTGAGCACCTTAATAGAGATGGAAAACCAACGGACCTTCTCCCTCACTCATATTACCTACATTATATTGAAATAAAAGTGAATATATTGTAGGAAGAGGGTAAAATAACATGTGTACTGTCATTAATACTTGAAATATTGAGATCCCTACACTTGGTTATTCATTTTATGCCTTGACTCTGGTTTCTATGCCATCTGAATTATATTCCAAGTGGATAAGAAAAGTAGTAACCTTACCCCATTACCTGAGACTTTGGCTATTAGTCAAAGTCTAATGGCTGAATCCATCGTCCTAAGATCTTCTTTCAGTGAGTTAACTGGATAACTCACTGTTGAGTTATCCAACAGTTGAGTTATCCAACAGTATTGAGTTGTCTCAATACTGTTGAGAAGTATCTCCTTGAGTATCTGTTGACTTCCAATAATGACGTGAGATTTCAACCCCGTTACCTACATATTTTTGTTTACTTACTTTTTGTAATTGAGATACTGCCCAGACAGTGCTGGGGGAATCACTCATTATTGAAGCCTATTATTGGGTTTGGATAATATTTTTCTCTAACTTTTTTTGTCTTCAACAGATTGTCCATTGTATTTTTTTTTTTTTTTTTTTTTTTTGGTCTTCAACAGATTGTCCATTGTAGAGTCAAAGGGTTTGTGGTAGGGGCAAAGTTCTCGGATATATCCAGAAGATCAGCACTTTAAAATTACTCATTCACAGTTAAAATAAAGAGAAATAAGTAAGAGAGAGGAAATGGGAAAGGAATATTTGACTCACTAGTTGTGGGTTAGCTGGGCCTTAGATGCAGTCATTCTGTGTGATCTGGAGTGACTAACAATTTTCATCTGAATGGACATGGTGTTAGGTGCCTGAAACTGGTCAACAGATCTGTTTCTCTGGCTAATATTTCCTACTGCTTTAAGATATCTAGCTTGGACAAAAATGGCCGAGTGAAGACAAAGAAAAAGGGGAGTTTTCAAAGCCTACCTTGACACAAGCTGACATCATCTTCATAAATGGTGAAAAGCTAGAAATAGCTTCTACTCAACTAAGCTAACAATCATACAACTAGTAGTCTGACTTGATAGCATTTTAAAAAGGATTCTGTCCCTTTCCTTGAAAGACAATCTACCGTCAGCTCCTTAACCATACAAAAAAGCATGATTCTAACTTCAAAGAAGAAATAGTAAAAAATCCCCAAAGAAGTTTGACGACAATGTTTACTTGTTACCTACTTAAAAATATTTTGAGTCCATTCTTCGTGCCAGACATTATGCCAATTTCTTCTTACGCATTATCTCATTTAGTTCTTACAACAAACCTATGAGTTGGGTACCATTACCATTTTCATTTTTCAGAGACTCAAGAGGCTAAATAATTTCTTTAAGTTTATGTATCCAGTATAAGGCTACATTTATATGATGGAAGGAGAGTCGGGATTTGACTAGTCAGGATTTAGCTCATTTCTGTTGCTCTCCGAAGCTTTCTCTCTTAATCACTACAATAATATCATCTCTCTGAAGAGTTCAGTTATAGAAGACAAACGGAGTAGCAGAAGCAAGTTGTGCTGTACGATTGCTTATTCTCTTGGGGCGTCTCACAGAATCACCACCACACCCTTCCCAGAGAGTGTCCTTAAAATATTGTTTTGTCAGCCAAGAATAAAATGGCTTTTGCCTCTGGCTGTTGTTCTCCACACTTGCCACAAGGTGGCTCAGTGTAGAGTGACCTCCCTTCTGAGTGTGAATTCCCAGAGGGTAGAAAAGGTGCAGGAACAAATTGCTGTTTCCTGTCCTATTGGATTTCACTGGCACTAGCTTATCTGCCCGATTGAATTTCACTAGCACGAACTCATCCCTGTCTTAAAGAACAAAGGGCCACACCTCGACTGAAAGCTTAAAGTTGTACTTACTGGACTCAAAAGGAGACTCATTTGAAACTGAGCATTTGAAACTGACCTCAGATTTCCAATTGGAGTCTTTGTAAGCACCTTTAGCTTCAAGAGACCAGATGCTTATTGGTAATTATTTCTTCAAGTGCACAAAACAAATCCAGGAAGAGCTTATAAAATTCCCAGCAGAGAAGTTTGTAGCTTGATTAAAAAACATCACACAGACACACACACACACACACACACACACACACACCCCTCTCCCCTGCCAAAACTGGCTTCTAGTAGAGAAGCAGATGAGAAGCTCCTTGAACAGTAGACAACAGAATTTGTAAGGAAGGTCAAGGTTTACTAGGCTGTGATTGAGCTCAGCCCCACCCTCAACCCCTTATACTTCTACCTTCAACCTTTGGAAGATGAATCTTTTCAGAAAGAAAATTCTGTTCAGACTGTGGAAGGGTACCATGGGGTTTGCCTGTCACTGAAGCTGAAATGAACTTTTTCACCCCTTTTAAATATTTAAAAACAGAAAAATCTCCTGATAGTGGCATATAGGTCATAAAGTACCAAAAAATATATCTGAGAATACGTCTGCCTTTGAGATCAGGACTCCTGATCATGCTTTGTCCATTTTGATTTGCTTTACTGTTCAAATGTGAGTCACCAAAATCACAGTACAAGAAATAACTCACATATCCAATGCTTCAGGAAAGGGAGATCTCTTTAGGGTAGATGAAATTAATGTTCTGTCATTCAAATGGGTGTATTTAGGCTTAATGTGGTCATCTTTTCCCATGGAATAACGGACAGATCAACTTAGCCCATACATACTGGCTACAAATGACTAATAATAGAGACCCTGCTCATTGAAAAGAATGGGGATAAGCACATAGATCCAGCTGGGATGTAAGGGCTTGGAAAGAAATTAAGGAGAATCAGATACTTTTCATCCATTTGATAATCATGACTTGGGCTGACCCTGTGCTGAGACCAGATCCTGTCCATCTATTTTATTTTCCTTCTAAGAAAGAACAAGATGTGGACCATTATAGTTCCTTGCTATAAGGCTACATTTTACATGATTTGTTGTGACATATCTCTGATCAGGAAGAGAGGATTTGAGATAGAAGGAGACCCTTGAAAACATGTGATTGAAACTTTAAATTTATAACTGTCCCCACACAGAATTACCTTCTGTCGTTCATATGGGCCCCTGACTTATAGATGACTGGTATGTATCCATATTGATTGTATCATAGGTAGCAACCAACCCAAGACAGACTTGGAATTTAGTCTCAGTGTATGGAACTTGTATGTATTAGCTGGTTGGGATTGGTGGTTGGGGCAGCCATTTCCTGCCTTGTAAACTGAGAAACAGGGAGAGAAAGTCCCAAGAGAGAGAGACAGAGACAGAGAGAGAGAGAGAAAGAGATAACGAGAGAGATCATGAGAAGGAGTGCAGTGATGAGAGAGGTGGAGTGTTGTGACGAATTTCTAATTCCCCTTCTCTGTGTCTTTGTAAGGCTGCAGAACTCTATGGGATATCATCACTGTAGCCTCAGAAAAAAATTTTGTTGATTTGCTGGCATTTACTCAGTTTCTGCTACTTGCAATTAAAGGTTTTTTAACTAACACCAGTTTTTATGTATCTCTTTTATTCCAAAATTGGCAAGAGACTTTCTAGATTACTTTGTGTAGAAGAATAAATGGACCACAAAGAATGAAGGGATAATTATCAATCATCCAAATATCTAACAACTTCCATTGTATACTTCTCCAATTAATATACAGTGGTCCCCAGATAAAGCTTTTCTGTAAACCCACTCATAGTGTTTCTCCAAGTTTGATCCAAAGACCCCCTTTTCCTATGAATCTGCTTGTTAGAAGAGAGGTTCCAAAGTCCCGCTCCCTGTTGAATTAGACTCTCTGAAGGTAGATCCAGGAATCTGCATTTTAAACAATGCTTCAGATAATTCTTAAACTCCGTAGAATTTGGAAACTAATGGATTAAGGAATTGATAGTACCCAAAATTCTGCAATTGGCCCTGGGCAAATGAATATGCTCCATTCATATTTCTGATTCTGAGATCACATTCCCTCAATCTTTATTAGCTGAGGTACCTAAGAAAATGTCTTTTTCTTCATGCCTTCTTGACTCAACTATTACGGGCTCACTACTTAGGCTTTTTTTTTTCTTCCCTTCTCAATTTGGGTTCTTAATTAGATTTAGCAGGTTTTTGCATCCAAAACTCTGTATTTTCCTCTGGCAGTATTCAACTGTGCAACTATACTTGTGACAACAGAGAAAGTTAGTTTGTAGGTTCCCTGGCAGCCATTGGCAAGATTTGGTATAAGTTTTGTTTAAGCTCTTTAAAGCATCTTTGGCACAGGACCAAGAAACAGGAGCTTAAGAAGGGGGAAAAAAATCAATGGGCCAATCAATATGATGAATATATGGCTCCATTAGCTACTTCCCGGTCTTTAGGATCTGGATGATGGTTTCTGCATTTTCTTTGTTTCAGGTTTTTGATGGAAAATTAGATTAGGGGAAACTGTTACTGCCTGTTTTAAAGCTGCCTCATCTTATCTCAATGGCTAGTTTTGGACATTTTCACTCTTAAGGCATGAGAGATTTAAAGAGCCTGTTGGATCAACAAGTCTGTTTTCCTTCCCTAGCCTTCCCAAGAGTTTAAGACTTCTCCAGAGATGAAATTCAATTGCCTCTAACCTACTCATTACCTGGTGACTTCATTCGGTGAATTCTTTTCTTTGCCAGGCTGACTTGAATACTGACCCTGAATTTGTTTCCTCAAGTGCCTTGTTTAGCCACATTTTACAGCTCTACTCTTGACTGAGGCATACAGGTCAAATTGTTATAAAGGAAGAAAGGTTCACAAAGTGAATACTCCTCTTCAAGTGATTCTGGAAACTTGAGAGGAAATGATTAGGGGATACAGAGGGGCACAAGCTAGTTAGTTTTTTGAGCTTCCATATTGAAAAATAATGGCTCTACATAGAACACAAGCACTCTTCAAAGATGTTTCTACAAAACATACTTATTCTAGTAGAAGTAGTGCTACTGAGGAAGGTTTTCTGGTGCAGGGTTACAGTAAGAACTTCCTAAACTTTTAGTAAACTGAAA
Organism: Piliocolobus tephrosceles; assembly: GCF_002776525.5. Taxonomy (NCBI): domain Eukaryota; kingdom Metazoa; phylum Chordata; class Mammalia; order Primates; family Cercopithecidae; genus Piliocolobus; species Piliocolobus tephrosceles. Next base: position 149,263,535 of record NC_045435.1, on the reverse strand, counting down.
AGGGGCTTTTCAGAAATGTCCTCTTCTTTCAGAGAGAGGTTAGATACATACAATGAGTACTGAGTCAACGTTTGTTTTTTGCTAAGCACTCAGTGAATTCTAGCTGAGATCTTATACTAAACTGTAGACATAACAATGAAAGTGGGACCTGTTTAGCAGTTTATGTTTCTATTGTATGGAAGAATGACTTGCTAGCTTAAGTGACTAGGGCTTCATTAGAGGTTATTATGATAAAAAAGAATTTCAAGTCCTTAAGGGTTATAAAAGGGTAGTAATAGACTCTTCTTACCTCACTGTATTTCTCTTAGGAATACACATTGAACTCCATACAGATCACTAAATAAATCTAAGATATGAGACCTTATCTCCCTATAAGATACTGACATGAGAGAGGACCTCTAGGGGTCTATAACTGAGTCACCAAGTTGGACATATAAAGGCAACTAAAGGAAATAGGCTAGCAGGTAAGACTCAGATAAAGTGTTTAAAGGAGGGCACTGTGCATATAAGGAAGATATTGAAGACAATTGAGATCACCAAAATCATGGGACTTAAAATTGTCTAGGACACAGTTAGCTTATGGCCATAACAGGAGATGTAATTAGAATGTTAGATTGGGGCAGAATGATTGGGGTAAAATGATAGGCATCTTTCATTTTGTCAATGAAAAGTTTGTATTTAATTTGGTAGGAAACTTCATGATGTTTACTTAAGTTTTAGTTCTGGATTTCCTGACTATGAAAGCAAAAATAAAATTACAGGTTTTTTTAATGGAAAAAGATGAATGTATGCCAGTTAATCAGATAGGACAGTTTGTTTTTACCCTTTCATAAGGAATATTGACTAACACTATAGACAATATTTTTAATATTTTTTTCCACATGAACTTGGTCTTAATTGTCCTCCGTGAAAGCCAAAGCCTTACTCTTTACATGTATCTTTGAGAGAGCTGTTCTGAAAGGTCCACATTAATGAGTTTCAAATATGGAACTTTCCTATTATTTAACTTAATAACAGAAATGGCATTTCCCTTAACTTAAATTCCACAAACAATAGTTGTTTCACTAAATGTTTCAGGCTTCTAGTAATAATTCTACGGTAGGTTCTAGGAAGAAAATTTGTATTAATTACCCAAAAAGAGCCTGAAATGGGTCAGCCCTAGGACCTAGCAATTCTGTGTCTAGAAATGTATCCTATCCATGTCAGTAATAATCTGGAACACCCAAAGATGTTCATTACAGTATTATCGATAATAGTTAAAAACAGAAAAGAACAAATGTGCAATTGTAAACACATTTGATATTACACAGAATAAAATACCAAGCCATTGAACAGGTAATAAATAACATAAATGACTTAAGGCTTATGATATAAGGTAAATATGCACGATTGCCTGTGAAACCTAGAATAGTCTGACATATTAATGATTGCTTACTGGCATTAAATATCATTAGCAATGACTATATACAATGTATGAAAAATGTGCATGGAAAAGATGGAAAATCAATATGTTAAAGTGTTAATTATCATAGCATTACTACTAGGAGTGGTAATTAACATAGCATAACTATTAGGAGTAATTGTTCTGGTGTTTTGCAAATTTTCAACAAGGGATTATCACTTTAATAAGAAAAAAGGCTATAAAATTGTAAAGAAGAATTGTACTGTTAAAACTTAAACATAAAGAAGTTTAAGTTTGGTCCCCTCTTCTTTCAAGGAGGATTTAAGGGTAATGATATATTTGCATATCAAGCATGCGGAAGGCAAAGATATCTGAAGTAAGAGGAACTGCTTTGTAAGCTTTCACTCTTATGCAAGACCTATCCATCCTCAGATGAAAGATGGTAGTAGGGGGGCCTCAAGAAGATCCAAAACCATGCTGGAAAAAGTGAATCTCCTCAAGGGGGATGATAACATTAAGGCAATAAAAGCAATCTAATGTGGTCAGGAGTAAGACTGCCTGGGTTCAGGTTGTGACTTCAGTATTTTCTTGTTGTTTGGGCAAGCCATTTAGCCCTCTGCTGCATCACTGCCTCATTCATGCAATGAGGAGAAAATTACTTATCCTTATGGAGTTATTGTGAGGATTAAAATATGTAACTGTAAAGCACTTAGAATAGTGACTTATTCTTGGTAAGAACTCAGTAAATGTGAGCTATCACTAAGTCAAAGGCTCCATTTCTGAGGCTTGGTTTTAGTTCCTGCGCTGGACCCTGTGGCTCACTCTGTCCTAAGCTGCCGCTGGCCCCCATTACGTTCTTCCAGTTGTTTCAGTAAGAAGACGTGAGAAGTGCTATGTAAATGTCTTTGTAAACTCTTTCTAGAAAGAAAAAAACTCAAAACACGCAAACATCTTTTATAAACTATGGACATTTTACTTATACTGATGATTGGTTCAATAATAGGAAAGTAATGATGTAATTTGCTAATTATCTATCCTGGCTCCGTGAAACAACTGGTCCTTCCTATGGATGTTGGTGCATTATTCATAGTTGCCAAAGGAATGACAAAAGCCCTAGAAAAGGAAGACACCTAAGAGACAGGAAGTGTCAGAAAGCAATAAGTAATCTTATCTCAGATCTAGGTTTGACCCAATATTATCAGTTACCAAGTGAAAAGAAGAGTGCAGAACCCTGCACACCTGTATCCCCTGGGGAGCAACATAAGAGTCTATTGAGAAAAAATCCGCATTTCTCACAAAGGCATCCCAGAGCTTTGAACTGTTGAGTAAAACTACATATTCACAAGTAATCACTAGTACAAATAAAATGGAATTGTAAGACCACGTACTTCTCAAATTTTCATCAGTTGACCTTATACCAAAACATTTTCTTAAAAATATATCTGAGAGGGTTTAGAAAGCAGGTCCCCAACCCTCCTGAAATGGAGCCTTTTTGAGAAGCCAGTCATACATTAATTCTATTGAAATAAATGCTTTACTCATTAGTGAAACAAAACAGTTTGAATTCACTAAGGTCGCACTAAACCAGGCCTTTGCTCTGAAGTTAAAGGCTCTAAATAGATCAAAACATGCTTTGTAATGCCCTTGAGTGATCCATTTATTGCACTTAACTTTCTCATTACTTAAATGCAAAAGACTAAAGTTGAAGAGGCCAAAACATACATTTGGAAATTTCAGAAAACATAATAGACCGAGAGAGATAATGTAATACTTCTCCATGAAGAGGAGAGCTTGAATATCTTGATTACAGCTTCACTATCCATCCCTCACACATTCAAATCCAATATATGTGCTTTTATTAATGCGTGAGTGCAGAGATATGCATAAATGAATATTGATAAGGCAGGATACTGTATATTTATGAGGTTTTATATGTTTTCTCTTTATGTTTTATTTGTATTTATATCCAGTGCTGCATACTGTATATATGTGTTTATAAGTGCAGCAGCTATGAAAAGAAATAAGATTTTAATCGATTTCATAATATTTTGCAACCACATGTACCCTACCATCTATTTCACTGAATGTGCATTGGTATTGGGAAGGGTATGACACATTCTATTGGTCTCAGTGAGAACTGGTAATAAATATCTTAGTGCTCAAGTGAGATTCTATAAACAACCTTGTGTTATAATGCAGCCATATCCTTGAAATTTTACATGCATAAAAGTCAGAAATTTGGAGTTGTCATAGTAACATTAATTCTGGCCCTTTCCAAAAGTGCAGTATTTTGTCATATAGCATAAAATGTTAATGCTTGTGCCTCTGTGACTCGGCAGTGAGTCTGAGTTACATTTGCCATGGAAATCATGAGTTTGGAGAGCTTTACTGTCGACATTTAAAATCAGAGGCATAACATGTTGCGCTAAATTTCCCTAATTAAAAAAAAATACAAGACACAGTAACAAACTGGACAAAAGGGTAAAGAACAATGATTATTATTTTTGAAGTGAATTGAACAAATGGAAGAAATAAACAGGAAGATGTTAAAACATTTGTTGGGAAGAACTTAGTGACCCAGACGTGTTTATTCAAATATAGTACACATTTGAACAAAGGCTCCTGTATCAAGTTTGGTGCATTTTGCCATGAAGATACAAGTCTCTGTTCATGATAAGCAACAACTGGACAAAATCCTGCAGCAAACAAATAAGGCAGAATATCATGTTTTTGTACCTAGGGATCTGCAAGAAGGAAATAGTTATCTTTGGGGATGGGTTAAAAAGTACCTGTCTGAGACAGATATCTGACTGGGAGTGGTTTTTAAAATGTCTTTTCTAGCTCTATTGTTCTATACTCTTTAATACAAGTGAATATTTTTCAGTGCGTATATAAAAACTGAAGCTATGTGCGGGATGCAATGCTGATGTTCATTGCACAGATGAAGGTAAAGGAAGTCTGAGTTGTAGGACTCTCCACTGGAAGCACAGGAAAGTCAGGAGTGGGGATGAAGTGGGAGAAGAGAGATAAAAATAGCCTATGTCTCCTCTGGCTGTCTCTCTGCCAGTTCCAAGGATGTTGGCAGCACCTTAGATAAAGGTACTTTGGCACTAGAACTCAAAAGTGACTTTACATGAAACCAGAGTTAACCTAAGCATATGTGGTCTTTCAAATGTGCTCATAGTGATTTTTGGTTCCTATGCTAGTCTCATCTCTTTTGAGACCAGTGATGACGGTATAATACTGTCTTCACTTTTTTTTTTGGAACCCAAGTTAATTTACCCCTCTGCTTATCTCATACTCTTTGTCCTTCTAAAACTATTACTTCTCTTGGCAACTTTCATACATCTTTTACTGTAGTTCCCATCTACACAAGAATGTTTAGCCAGGATTCTATGAAAATCTATGATAATATTGATTAGAATCTATCCATATAGCAAAGTTTCCTTCTTTGATAGAAAAAAAGCCATACATTTTAGAGAAAAACACTTTTCTTTTGTATGTACTATATTCTTTTGAATCTAGGAGGGCTGGCTATTTGAACTGGTATGTGCATGGTAAGTGGTAATTTCCCCCTTTCCCCTCCAAAGAAAACTGTTGCTACACTGATGGCACACTTTATAATTGGGGGCATGCTAGAATTCAGGACATAGAGCCATTTCAATATCCTTCCTAGTCTGCTTTGCCTGATAACTTATGAATTAGACCACGCATAATTTGAAAAGGATGTATTCTGTTTATTTACATTTTGAAATAGTTCTGGTACATGATGCTATGAATGTGATTGTAATTGTTATTTTAATTTTAGTTCACTCTGAAACCCATTGTGATTTGATTCTTCAGCTATTACACTCTGGTAGGTATCAAAGGTCACCAGTGACCACCTAATATCCACCATCCATGGAAATGTCCTCATCTTACACTTCCTTGTCTATTACTTTTCTGCTGAAACTGTTAAACACACTTCCTTTCTAAAACTTTTCTCCTCCTTAGCTTTCCTTAAGTTACTTTTTTTTGAGGTTTTTTTTTACCCACCTTTTCTCATCTTTCCTTTATAGCTCCTCTGCCTCCTCCCAGTCTTAAATCTCACCTCTTTCTGGAATTTTGTATGTACTTTTCCTATTACCTACTGAATTATTTTACCACTCTCTCAGCTATAATTGTCATCTATATCTGTGCAGCTCAATAAAATAACCACTAGTCACATAAACATAATGGTTATTTAAATTTAAATTAATTAAAATCAAGTAAATTTAAAATTCAGTTTTTCAGTTACACTAGCCACATTCCAAGTATTCACTAGCAGCCACATAGGCTAATGGCCTCCATATTGGCCAGCACTGATACAAAACAGTTTTGTCACTACAGAGTGTTCTGTAGGAAAGCATCACTCTATATGTTACTGATTCCCAAATTGCATCTGAATTCCAGACTCCCTTGAGGAACAGACTTACAGTTTGCAAGCAGAGAAGTAAGCTGGGAAAGAAGTTCAGCATTCACTTATTCAGATGTTTTTGCTAACATGAGATATTAAAATTTCAAGTTGGGTCTAGAACTAGAAGTACCATATGATCCAGCCATCCCATTACTGGGTATATACCCAAAGGATTATAAATCATGCTGCTATAAAGACACATGCACACGTATGTTCATTGTGGCACTATTCACAATAGCAAAGACTTGGAATCAACCCAAATGTCCATCAGTGACAGACTGGATTAAGAAAATGTGGCACATATACACCATGGAATACTATGCAGCCATAAAAAGGATGAGTTTGTGTCCTTTGTAGGGACATGGATGCAGCTGGAAACCATCATTCTTAGCAAACTATCGCAAGAACAGAAAACCAAACACCGCATTTTCTCACTTATAGGTGGGAACTGAACAATGAGATCACTTGGACTCGGGAAGGGGAACATCACACACGGGGGCCTATTATGGGGAGGGGGGAGGGGGGAGGGATTGCATTGGGAGTTATACCTGATGTAAATGACGAGTTGATGGGTGCAGCACACCAACATGGCACAAGTATACATATGTAACAAACCTGCACGTTATGCACATGTACCCTAGAAGTTAAAGTATAATAATAAAAAAAAGGAAATAGTTGGCAGCAGTGACACTTAACATTCTCTACTAAGACATATAAGATGAATGACAACCACTTGAACCCAGATTTTGATAACATCCAAAAAACTTTTACTGGGAGGTAATGTACTATGATGATTTGAAACCATGGCAGACTGTTCATGATGTGAGAGCAATGGCCTTGAGCTTAAAGAAGATAGGTTATACCTGGTAAACTATTTTCAAAACCACTGAAACATCAACTCTTTTGTGTGCTTACACCTCCTTGGTATGTCCAGACATTTTAGTCATCCTTCCTGAAAAACCTCTGAAACTATTCCTGAACTATCTCTGATCATGACATTAGCTCTTCTGTGTCCTCTAGACTGGGAACCGCATAGTTAGCTTTGCTTCCTTCCTTTTTCTCATGCGTCATATTCATTTGCCCATTAGGTTTTGCTGGTTTAATTATTGTCCCTTGAATCACACCTTCCGTTCTCAGTCCCATGGCTACTTTAGAAAATCAAGCCTTTATCATAACTCAGCTGGATGACTATAACAGCTCCATCCCTTTTCTCACCAAATCCTCCAATTTTCCGCTACTGCGTAGCAGCTGCAATCGTTTTTTTCCCCGTATTTAAAAATATTTCCTTGATTCCTCAGGGCCTACTGACTTCTTAGCCTGGCACTCCTCAATGCCAACATTAGACTCCTTAATCTGGCTCTCTTGTAACCTCAAATTACTTTTTCCTTTGCCATTCATTACCATTCCCATCACACTACCAACTCTTCCAAAACATTTCCCTTCATGGTTCTCATTAAAAACTATTTTCTCCAGGAAGCTTTTTTCTGAGTTCTTACTTTTCACACCCCAATTTCTTGTGATCTCTAGCTCTTTATCTATGTCTATATCTAGATCAGGAATCAGCAAACCATAGCACTGAAGCCAAATCTAGCCTACCTCCCATTTCTGTACTGCTTGTCAGCTGAGGATGATTGCTATATTTTTAAATGGTTGAAAAAATAATCAAAAGAAAAATAATGTATCATGTGAAAATTATAAGAAATTAAAAATTCAATGTCCATAAATAAAGTTTTGTTGGAAAGCAGCTATACCCATTGATTTACATATTGTCTATGGGTGCTTTTGGCTACAACTGGTAGAGTCCAGTATAGCCCACAGAGACTAATTTACTTATAAACTGGCTTTATATGGAAAAAGTTTGGCAAACCTTGATCTATATTCATCTTTACATCTATATCTACATATAGTTTTTGAAATACCCATAACACTTTGTTTACATCTCTATTATTGTCACTTAGCTAAATTTACTTAATAGTTGTTTGTTTACTTTTTGACTACCTGATAAACTGTAAGCAACTTGAGAGCAGATATATTAAATTTTTTATTAATCTTTATTTCCCTTGCTAGCTAGCCCTTAGCACAAGACCTTGCACATATAAGGCGTTCACTAAATATCTTTATTGAAGTGATAACATATGATTTATTATGCAAAATCACTTCAGTCTTAACTTTGGTGTGAATTATAGCACATTATGATATATACCTTTATATACACCCACAGACACACACAGTACACATATATGTATATAGTTATTTATAGCCAAATATAAATATTTATATGTGTACACAGTGTTTACAAAGAGAAGCTTACAATTTCTATGAGATAAAATTGATATGATAGCATGAAAATAGATTGCAGTGTTTGTCAGATATGGACACATATTATAAGTATTTTATATTTGAATTGTAACCTATGTTCCCAATCGAATTGTAATATTTTCCTTATGTGATAAATGCTTAATCCTATTGTAAGTGGTGGAAATAATCACTCATTTGGGCTCTCATATTTTCAGCATATTCAAACTTGTCAAAGAGTGTGCCTCTGACTATCAGTTTACACATTTGTTGGATGAAGAAGTAAACAAACAGCAAAAGTGTGCTGGTTGCAGGATGGTTTAATGCCATATAATACTTGTTTTTGCAGTCCAGAAAAATGTCAGTGAACTACCTTTTATAGAGTACGTGCTTCGATTGTTGCCACATTGGCAAAAAAATGGAGCTAAATAATTTCTTTTGGGCTTCTTTGGCCAAATTGTACACATTTTTTTTTTTTTTGAGAAGGTTGGCAGGAGTTAGAGCATGAGTCCATGGAACAGAGCCACACTGGTTGTTACCCAGAGAGCTTGGACCTACATCCTTGGCCCCAGGAGTATTGTAGTCTAATTTTTGGAAAGCCAAATTAGAGTGGATGGATAAAGAGGCAAAAGTAGGGAAGGAATTACAGTCAGCATCCTTTATTATGTGGGTATAGGCTAAGAAGTTAAGGATCGAAGTAGTTTGGCATGTAAGTATGAAGTATTTGGGGCAGTGGTGGACTTTCGACATCTCGTTTGGAAACAGTCTGAGTATTCTGTAGCTTTCACTCTCAAATTTTGTTTTGCATAATGCCGTGGCTATATGATGGAAAGTGATTCCCACGCAGACGCTAGCTAGACTTTGACCTTGTCCTTATCATAGCCAGATGCCATCTTTGTATATCATCCCCTAAACCATCAATTTGTAGGTGGGGATGTCCTACTGTAAACTCTTTTCACTCAACTGGTGCTGTATGAGTAATAGGTTGCCTCTTGGATAACATCAGCTGTGGATGGTATGCACTTCCCCAGGCTAGTGGGAATTCTGGCTCCTTCTATCTTCCTCTACTCATGGGAACATGTTGGAATTCAGTAAAGTAAAAAAAAAAAAAAAAAGGAAAGGAAAGAAAAGAAAGAAAAAAATTGTTAAAGGGAATACTTTAAATTCACAAAGCATTTGACAATTTTAGTGCAGTTTTACTTGTAATAAGAAAACGTTGATTTTTTATAACTAATCCCAAATTTGTATCTGCCTATACAACGTAGTCGAGATTTGCTGATCTACAAAACCATTTTATCTTATTGTCACAATTTTCAATACCTTTTAAAAAACCTGTTTTAATTACACAAATAATGTTATTAATTCAGAAACATGAAAAATACATTAAAAACATTTGCATCCTATTGCACTAGCCAGATGCTCTCATTGCAAATATTTTCCAGCTTGAGAAAGAAAAGTGTATCTCATTGTTATTGTCTTTTACATTTCTACTTTTATTTTTGGGGTTAAACAATTTTTGTGTTGTGACTACTTAGTTTTCTTTTTGGCAAACTGTGTAGTAGAGTACAGTACAGGCTTTGGAATTAGGATGTGTGAGTCCAGTTTTGGTTCTGGTATTTACTAGCTTTGTGGACTCACACCCTGTATTTCAGCTTCTTCATTTATAAAATGTAGAAACCAAGAATGTCTTCTGCACCAGTTTGCTATGAGGAATAAATGAGATATTTTATGTAAAATACCTTAATACAGTTTCTGGTACATAAGTCTACAGATGCTCAAGAAGCTCAAGTGAGGGTACAACTATAGCTCGTCTTAAAACCATACCAGAGGTTCAGTAGAACCCTGGTATGAGGTGGGCCCAATTTCATATTTTCATATTGTATTTCAGAGATTAAACAAAAAATAAATGTTTAAAGAATGTCATATGGCTTCCTTTCATCTGTCCCTATGACACTTACCCATACCTGAATTGAATCTTGCTGTTTCAGAAAGAAACTCTTGGCCATAGAAGAAATTGCATTTAAAGAAAGCAAAACACTGCTAGAGCCAGAAGTCTACTTGAATGATAGGAGTCTATAAGCTTGCGGGCAGAGAGGCTTAAGTCCCAACCTTGCCAATGGACACAGAGCCCATGTGGCCATGGGTATTTTAAAGACATTTTCTAATCCTGTGAGAACTTTTCATCCATCTGTGTGATTTTTGATTTAAGTGACCAGCTGCTTTAAAATAGACTAAGCATACGACATGGGCAGTCAGTACATCTTGAGAAGCAGGAGGGATTTTATTCATTTAAAATTGCATTTCCCTCATTCCTGCATGACTCACCCCTGTATTATCTTTCATCAGAGCATCAAATGTTACTAAGAAAGACTGTTTCCACTCCACTCTTAATCCAAATAAACAGCACCTTTTCATCTCTGAGCTGGCTTCTTCAGGCTGCTTATAGTTGCCTTCCTAGTGCCATTTAAATCTGGGTTGGTTTTCACTAGAGCTGCAGGAGGATAACAGAGCAAGAAGTTTCAAAGCAGATGTATCATCCTCACAATGCAGGTGAGCAAGTACTTCAAGAGGTTTTGAACCTGGCTTTACCTCCGTTTTCTAGTGCTGACTGAAAAGCAATCAATGAGCCAGGCTAGTTAAGAAATGAGTAATTTCAGAGATTCAGGAACACTTCATACTGGATTAGGTTATTTAGCACAGGTGTTTTAATGATTATAATATATTGAAAAACCTCACACTGCTGGGCGGCCCTCAGACTCACAGTGGTTGCCTCCTGGTTGGGCCCAGTTCTGCCCTTGAAGACAAGGGGAATTGTGAGCCTGCAGGAATTTTAAAGCCATGCCTCAGACTGAAATCAGATAGTATTTGAGTTCTGGCAGCTGCTACACCTTTGTCTGGGTTGAGCTTGAAAGCCTGTGCTTTCTGAAGGCATTTCTTTGTATCTGCATTTACAATTAGTATGTTGAGAAAGAAGGATGGAAGGGAGACCAGTACACAATATGGGAATCAGAGAAACTCTGAAATGCCACTCATTGCATTTTTTCCCAAGGAGTCACAGGAACACACGAAGCACAGGTGGTAACGTGATGGTGATGGAGGGGAGGGTGAGTGTAAGGGGGGTGATAATTGATGGGGGCCCAGAGTCCAGACTGCAGCTGTCCCCAGGTGCACCCAACTGCATCTGTTCTTCTGCAATGTACTACACAGTAGCAGATTTTGGATTATTTAAGCAGGGGAAAACAAATCAGGAAAATTAACAAAGCTCTTGGAGGAGGAAGGTGAGGAGGTGTGATTACCACATATGAGGAAGGAAGCCTTCAGGAAGGGAATAAATTGGATCAGGGGTTTTGGCACCCAGCACCAGAGACACCTCCCATCATATCACCTGTGAACTCTGTGGTTCTGAGAAGGGTGAGCAGGTGGAGAACTCATTGGCTCCAGACAGTCCCAGTCTTGTGCAAGTTTGGATTTTATCATGTGGTGGATTTGTGTGAACACATGGAGGGGAATTATAAAACTGAGATAAAGTTGTACTCATTCTATCTTCTTCTTTTTTCATCTTTATTAAGACTACAGGAAGACAATAGAACTAACTGCAGCTACCAGGAATGTTCTTCCAAGCCAGTGTTCCCCCAAGTCTCTCTAATGCAATGATATTGGTAAAAGAAATAAATTCATTTACTGGATGTGATACTTAATGCAGGCCTGAGGCTGGAGTCCCACTGTCTGTCCTGAGTCAATGAGGAGGAAGGCCAAATTGACAACATTGGGATGATGGGAAATTCAAGCCATTTGTCATCCACAATTCAGATCATATGATATATTTCAAGATTCCTCCTGACATAGTTATATTGGAAAAGTCTTGAAAGGTCTTCACAATGTAACAGTAAAATGTGACAGTGAGGGAAACTGGTTATTTCTTTTCTTTATTTTTTTGATATGACTTTTCAAAGGTGGTGTTAAAGATTTACGAGGTTTGATTTAGGGGACCATAAAGACATTGCAGGAGAAATAAGGTCAGGGTGTAATAGGGAGTTATCATACTGTCTAATGATGCTTCTTATGTTAAATAACTTTGGCAGATAATCCTTCCATGGAGTAGGTGGGGAGCAGGACAGGAGCAGCGCTGAAGGAGAGGGATGGCAGATCCATGTAAAGGCTATTCTCTGGACCTTAAGAGTGTATGATTATGATGCTAAGTAAGTTACTATAAAGAGCAAACGCTCTACCTGGAATTCTAACAATAGTTCACTATAATACTGTAACTTGAATTGTAACTCCTGTGCTATTAAAATATATCAATTGGTGTATTTAGTATATTCAACATACTAAGCATACTTTTTTAGCTATATGGAGAAAAACATAAGGCTTCTATATCAAGAAAAATGAGACTGAAGCAAAGAAAATCAGTCTATAGAATGCCTTGAAATAACTAGATTTACTTCAGGTCGAGAAACAACACTTTTGTATATAGTGGTATAACCCAGGTGGTACAAATGGTTAAAAGGTGTTCTTGATTGATTCTTTGGTAAACTCACTCAGTCCATCGGTTACCATGCTTTTGGCTGCAAGTAACCTAAAAATGAATTAAATAGCGGCTCATGCCTGTAATCCCAGCACTTTGGGAGACCGAGGCGGGCGGATCACAAGGTCAGGAGATCGAGACCATCCTGGCAAACACGGTGAAACCCCATCTCTATTAAAAATACAAAAAATTAGCCGGGCGTGGTGGTGGGCACCTGTAATCCCAGCTACTCGGGAGGCTGAGGCAGGAGAATGGTGCGAACCCAGGAGGCGGAGCTTGCAGTGAGCCGAGATCACGCCACTGCACTCCAGCCTGGGGGGGAGAGGGGGACGACACAAAAAAAAAAAAAAAAAAAAAAAAAAAAGAATTAAATAATGAGAAGAATTTGTATGGTTACAAAACAGGAGCACTGGAAATAGACATTTCCAAGACTTGTTAATTCAGTGTCCAGAGGTGATCCCAGCGATCCAGGTTCTTTTCCTGATCCGTTCTCTCATCCTCTGTTGGCATTTCCCCTCAGTTTGTTTCCTCATGGACACAAAGTAATGGCTGTGACCCTAGGTGTCATGTCCTCACACAACCATATGGAGTGGCAGAAAAAAGGAAATTTCTCCTTAAACGTTTCTTTTTATCAGGGAAGGAACTTTTTGGGGAGAAATTCCTTAGGAGACTTCCCTGTAAATCTCATTAGCCAGGGTTGTATCACAGGCCATTACCTTAGCCAATCTCTTGCACGATCAATCAAATTACCAAGAATATCTTATACTAATTGAGTCATTGTGCATATTAAGTTTTTGAACAATCCCCCCCGCCCAAAAGAAACACAAAACCTATTTCATCCTGGGGACATTTCTATACGCAAAAACTGCATGGCCTAATCCTAAGAGAATTATTTTCACTTACAAAATTATTATCTGACAACAAAAAAGGTGATTAAAAAGTGGAATAAATTGCATAGTATCATGCACACAGAATACTATTGTTGCATTAAACTGTAAGCTTCATGAGAGTAGAAACTTTCTTTCTTGTGTGATATATCTCCAGTGTGGAGAATAATGCCTGAAACGTAATGGATGTACAATCAACATTTGTTGAAGACATGGATCCTTGTTTCTTAGCCATTGCACAGCCCCACTAAATGCCTCACTCCTGTCCTGCTTCTTTCATTCATGCACTTCCCTCCAGACTTGGCTTATCCTGGACCACCAGGATGTGTGTCCCAGGAATGTGTGCACCACCAGATTCCCCAGCCAATATCTGAGCCTCATCCCATTCCTCACTTCATTACTGACATCTGTTTTTCCACCAACTCCAGTGGTAACCTCCCCTCCCTCGCCAAGGGGTTTTCTCATTATTTCCAAGAGTCTTTGACAATATCTCAGGGTACCCATGAACATGTCTCCCATATCTTAAACTCTGTCTCTCTCAGTGGTAGGTTACCTGGGAAGCATTTGAGAGGGCTGTCTCAGTCGGACCACAGTGTCCCAAACCCACCCTGAGGTCATGCTTACCTGTTGTGAGGGTGCTGCCTCCAGTGTCCTGAAATTCGCATGCCTTCCCTCAGAATATCAAACAGTGCTGAATTCCCTGTGGTCCTCACAGCCTTGAGGACACAGTGTGATCTGTACAGAAAAATCAAGAAAACTCCCCTTCCCATGGTGTCACAGCTTCTCACGTATCCACCAAATAGAACTTCTTATCTTTGTTGTCTACCAGAGTTCCTTGGTTTCTTGCCATGAGACATAGAGCTCTGGCAGGACTCTTTGGGATGGGGCTGGGGAGCAGACACCATACAATCAATTTTGTTTTCTCTACTCACTTCTGCTGCCCTTTGTACTGGAAGTCATTATTTTTCCACTCTTTCCTTCTGCTGCAATCTGAACGTATTCCCCAAAGTTCATGTGTTGAAACTTAATCACCAATGCGATATTATGAAGAAATGGGGTCTTTAGGAGGTGATTAAGTCATAAGGACAGAGCCATTGTAAATAGGATTACTAACCTTATAAAAGAGGTGGAAGGGAGGGCCCCTTTTTGCCCTTTTATCTATTCTATCAGATGAGGACACCTAGTTGATGCCATCTTTAAGGAGTGGGCCCTGACCACTCACCAAACCTGCTGGAGCCTTGATCTTGGACTTCCCAGCCTTCAGAACTGGGAGAAATTATGTCTGTTGTTTATAAATTACTCAGTCTAAGATATTTGCTATAGCAGCCAGAATAGCATAAGATACCTTCCCCCATTTCCTAAGATACAACTACATGAATTTTATATAGACTCAGCCAGGAACACAAATAATACACTCATAATTCTTCCTTTTCTTCCTTCCCAAAGACTAAGGTGTTTACTGCAAAAGCAAAGAGGTCTTGAACAGGAAGAAGAAGATATCAGAACCACCTATAGAAAAGACTCAATCCTTTACTAGTTGGGCATCCTTTCATTCCATGGTTGTTTGTGAGACCTTTAAATGCCACTGCGGTAGGAGCTTTGAGTGCCCTGCACACATTCTCTCAGCTTTGGTCTCTGTGCATTTCCAAAGCTGCTTATGAAAGCACTTTCAGTGCTCTCCAGAGGCTTTTTCTCTGGAAGGATGGGTGGCCCAACCGCAAGGCAGGCTGAAGAGTGCAAATGCCTCTAGAAGCAGTGCTCAAAAGGCACATGGGAACTGGTGAATAAATATCTGCTGTCCATATTCCTCAGCTGGGATAACTCTGAGGTGTTTCCTATATTATCTCCTACAGTTCCCTGGGAGGATTGAGTCTCAGTTGTCCACAGCAAGTTATCTGCTCGATAACGCATGCCTTATAGGATTTTTCTCCTCCTTGTCTCATGTCCCCTTTCCTTTTCCAGTTTCCTGGGATCATGTTCCAAATATACTTCCTGCACGCAAATCCTTATGTCAGGATCTGCTTCTGGGAACCAAATCAAGACAGATACTAAAGGGCATTAAGTCTATCAGGATTAATTTTTAAAAATTCTCAGTCTGAAATGTACTTAAATTGACACTGCTTTGATATCTCTATTACGGACCAAATTCAAGCACGTTTAGAGAAATATAAATTCTCCATGTTAGTTTCAGCAAAGGTCATGAGATATTTTGGAGACACACACACACGCACGCACACAGACATGCACACATAGATACACACAAGATAATATAAATGTGAATATTTCTAAGAATAATACCTTGAGTTTTTAGTGACATTTTCTGCCTTGTTTACAAGATGTATTCTTACAATATAAATGTACAGGAGGTTTTCTTTAAAAATTTTGACTTTCTTATGTAGTGCTTCTGTTGTTGACAGTAACTCCAACTGCCTCTTGTTTGGTACTGAAGTTCATACAACAGACTATGAGCCAAAGTTAGTGATTAACTGTTTTGAAAGAATCTCCCAAAATACACTTGTTTGTAATACGTCTTGCTTTTGTGTCTCAGGTGTAAAATAATTGGCATTTTATGCCCAATTTGCCTTTTGCAAGCGGTATGTTGTGCAGTGAGACTTGAGTGTCTTCGTAGGACACATTTTCAGAATAGTAGTTCGAGGCACTTTCATAGTCCCGTCACCTGGAGGTGAGACTTCTCATTTCCCACTTCTATTTTCATCCAGGTCATCATAAAAATGTTCGATTTTCCTTCTGGAGTAGACTGATTCAATTTTAAACATAACAATTTATGAAGTGTACATTATCTTCTCCCAGAGTAATATTCTCTGACAGTAACCTCAACTGTTTTTCTTTTCTAGAGATATAATGATGTTTTAAAATAATTCCAAGTGGTTTCAATAAGTTAATCTAACACTGCTGCTTTCTTTTGATGGTATAAATTGGAGACCAATGGCTTATTTAGATACACTGTTTGCTGTGCCTTTATTAAAGTACATATATTTGTATTAAAAATATATAGTTAAAATTAGATAATGTGTGCAACAGATGCCTCAGTTATATGCTCTATTCCTGAACATTTTCCTATTTCTGGCAAAGAGTTCTGAGTTTTCGTACTCTTACTATGAACTAAAGGATTAGCTGAGACCACCCTGTCTCAAATACCAGAATATCTGGCTTGCGAAACGTGTCCTCTTTTGGGAGGGAGGTTCAAGTGTCATTCTTGTGCTAGGCATGCAATTTTTACTTCCCCTGACTCTTCTCATTTTAATGGCATCTCTTGCCCAACCTCTTGCACTGCTGCTGTTGTGTATTTAATTGATCCAGAATGGACTCAGTCTCTACCCTTGGTTCCAAGACACCCCATCTCCACCCAGATAATAATTTCTTAGAACACTCTCTTTGTTGTATGGGGTTGATTTTACTAAAAATTTGGTGCAACAGAGGACATTTATATCACAGAAACATAGTCACTTTATATTAAAAGTTTAGACAGCCTTATACATAAAGGCAGTTTAGATACTCCCCGCCCTGGGATATTTCTCTGATCATACCTTCCCACACGGTGCCCTGGCCTGAACACTGTTGATCTACTTTCCTATTCCTTTTTTTCCCCTGAGCAAAACAAGCCCAATTTATTGCATTCTATTCCACTGAGAAATTCAACTGATCTTTTGTTCTCTCCTCTTCTGAGGGTCTATCTTTTCACACCTAAGTGGCCCCTCATGAGATTTTGTTAAATAGACACAGTTCCCACCCTAAGAGGGATTCTCATGCCAGCTCTTAAGACAACTGGTTTTCCTTTTACCCTGCCATAAGACCTTTGTAACCAGTCTTCTCAAGTCCTGTCCTGCTTCACACCAGACTCCACATGTTTTTCAACCATAAACTTTATCTTGTCACTGATCCTCTGTTTTAAACCTTCCCACTGTTCTTGCGCCATTGCTCAGAGCTTCCTTCCTGGTGTTGTGCAGGAGAGGGGAATAGCAGCCACTGCAGAAGCTCCTAGAACCATCTCCTCAAAAAACTAAAAATTTTAATCTGTATTGAGGCAAGGAAAAGTGTTGCCTCGATATACTGGTGGAAATACACTGCAGGTGGGGGAAGAGAACAGAAGGGAAAAACAAAAAATAGACTTCAACTTCTGGGGAGGGGCGGGCCTGCATGACACCTCAGCATTCAGCTAGGAGAGGGGCAGGAGAATTTGTGAAGGCCCCCACCCCTACTCTTGTCAGACTCAGGGACACCATGCCTACCTAGAATTGAGGATTAATCAGAGCATCAGATGATGCCTTCCCTCCTCCACTCTCCCAATACCAGGCTAACAAACATCAGGTAAAAATAGCAGTGGAATAGACCTGTGAGAGCTGCAAGAGACAGATTGTCTTTGGCGAGCAGCATAAAGGGAAGACCCAAATCCAACTGGGAAGTAAATGCCAAGGAAATGACCTTTTAGAAGCCAGCACCAGCCTAAAGAGATGGTATGACTAGCAGAATTTGAAGTCTGAAGTACAATAAGGGTAACTATAGCAATAACAAACCTGGCAACCAGCCAACTCCTGAATAGATTACATAAACCTTCAGCACTAAAGGCCCAGCAGAAGGAAAGGTATGCTCATCTCCAAGCATAATATATAGTTACCCCAGCATTCACTGTTTTACACTAGATGAGCAGCTTTCAACAAAAATATGTGTGACATATGCAAAGGCAAGTAAAGCACACTTGGAAGAGACAAAGCAATCATCAGAAACAGACTCAGATGTGACACAGACAGTGTGGTATTGGCAAAAAGACAGATACATAGACCAGATAAATAAATACGAAGCTCGAAGATAGACCCACATGAGTACAGTCAACATATTTTTTGGCAAATGTGCAAGGGCAATTTAAGGCAGAGAAGATGGTTTTCAACAAATGGTGAGGAAAAACTTGATATCCGTATGTAAAAAAAAAAAATAGAAAGAAGCTCAACATATACCTCAAACTTTACACAAAATAACCAAAATAGATCATTGACTTAAATGTAAAATATAAAACCATAAAACCTCTAGAAGAAAATTAATGTAGCCTTTGGTTTGGGAAAAAAGGTGTTTAGTTGTGAAACCAAAAGCAAAATCTATAAAAGAATTATATTGATAAACTGAGCTTTATTAAAAGTATAAACCTTTATTCTTTCAAAAACACCATTAAGAGATTGAAAAGAAAGCCCATTGTGATGGTTACTCTTGAGTATCAACTTGACTGGATAGAAGGAGGCAAAGAATTGATCCTGGCTGTGTCTGTGAGGGTGTTGCCAAAGGAGATTAACATTTGAATCAGCGGACTCGAAGAGGCAGAATCACCCGCTCAGTCTGGGTGGGCACAATCTAATCAGGTGCCAGTGTGGCCAGAAGAAAAGCAGGCAGAAGAACGTGGAAAGACCAGACTAGTTTAGTCTTCTGGCCTACATCTTTCTCCCGTGCTGGATGCTCCCTGCCCTTGAGCATTGGACTCCAAAGTTCTTCAGTTTTGGGGTTCAACTGGCTTCCTTGCTCCTCAGCTTGCAGACAGCCTATTGTGGGACCTCACCTTCTGATCATGTGAGTTAATACACCTTAATAAACTCCCCTTTATATATACATCTATCCATTTGTTCTGTCCCTCTAGAGAACCCCAACTAATACGCCTGTAGACTGGACACGTCTAATAGGATACTTGCAGCCAGAATATGTTAAAAAAATCAGAAAACCCAACAATATAAAAACACACAGCCAGCTTAAAAAATGGGCAAAGATTTGAACAAACACTTTATCAGTAAAGATATATAAATACAAATAAGGATAAAATAATATGCTCAACAATCATTAGTTTTCAGGGAAATGCAATCTAAGATAACAAGGAGATGCCATTACATTAAGATAGTTAAAACAAAACAAAACAAAACTGACAATCCCAAATGCTGATGATGATGCAGACTAACAGGAACTCTAGTTCTAGTGGAATGCAAAATGATATTGTCACTGTGGAAAACAGTTTGGGAGTTTCTTATGAAGTTAAGCATGCACCTGTCATATGACTTGCCAATCTTACTCTTAGGTATTTAACCAAGTCGGTTGAAAACTTCACACAAAAAACATGTATGTAAATGTTATATATAATTATATATACAACTTTATATATAATTGCTAAAATATTGGAAACAGCTCAGATGTCCTGCAACAGAAAAATGGATTAGCAAACTGTAGTTTATGCTTGGAATGCAATACTTTTCAGCAAAAATAAGGAACAAATTATTGATTCATGCAATGGCATGAATAAGTGTTAAATTCATTTTCTTTAATGAAACAAGCTAGATACAGAAGTATACATGTCATATGCATCCTTTTATATAACATTCTGGAAAAGGCAAAGTTATAGCCATAGAAAGCAGATCCGAATTGAGGGAGTAGGGACAGAGGTGAACTACAAAGGAATAACATGAGAGAATTTTAGGGGTGATGCTCTGAATGGTATTGTGATGGTGTGTATAAGGCTCTATGCATTTGTCAAACCCATAGAACTGTACATCACAAAAAATAAATTTTACTCATGCAAATTAAAAAAATTAATCAGGATGCCAGGGGAAGCCAAGAGGAACACAGAATGTAAAAACAAATGTATGATATAATAACTAAAAGTGGTAAAGAGGAAAGGAGCAAAACTTTTAAAGAACATTACTTTAACTGGATGCTGTAAGTCCTTTGTGCAAAAGGGCTGTACACAAACTATTTACCCTAATTGAGAAATTGCTTCCCACAGTGACATAGATTAGCAATTCCAAAACTAGTTCACGTGTATACTAGGATTGAACAAAAAATATGCATACAGTGGAAAACTAATGCCATACTTTTTATTGCCAGTGAAAGAAGTTTACGAATAAATAGGGAGAAGTCTGTTACAAAGATCTCTGTGGTTGTAGATTAGATTCCGATATATCAGTATAAACTTGTTTAATATATATATATACACATACAGTTATATACATAAATAATTATGTGTGTGTGTGTGTGTGTGTATATATGTGTGTGTGTGTGTGTGTGTGTGTGTGTGTATATATGTGTGTGTGTGTGTGTGTGTGTGTGTGTGTATCAGTTACTACACGCACATATATTCCCTGAGAGGGACAGGCAGCAGTGACACCTTAGTAGCAAGAAACATACTTAGTGCCCAGAACATTGTTTCTAAACACCGTTCACCAATAAAAGGAATTAGGGATTCCCGGAGAAAGAGTGGAGGCAGAAAAAATACAACATGAGGTTGGAGCACCTTGTGGTTAAGAAAGGGATAAAAAAAAATTGAAAGAATATAACAGTCAGTAAGCTTAAAGAGCCCCCACTGGCCAAAGCTAAAACAATTTGAGCAAGAAAAATAAACAGCAGTAGTACTGGATTATAGCCCAAAGAAGAAAATAGATATTTATGAGTGCATATTTATATAAATAAGTAAATAGAAACTTTCTTACACGGAAATTCCCAATAATAAATACAGACAGAATAAGAGAAATAGAAAATTATCACTAGAACACTACAGTAATAATTGTTCAGCCAAGACACATTAATGAATGCTAAAATGAGTGGGCAAAAGTTAAAGGAGAAACTTTTGCATTACCCCAAAGTATCTCTCCAAAATATTCATTAATTATTATGATGGTTTTCATCATGTTCATGAATTCCTTCCTCCAGGAAGGAAAGCTTATTTCTTCTTTCCTTGGGTGAGAGCTGGAACTAGTGACTCACTTCTGATCAATAGAGTAGGAAAAGAAAAAAAAAATAATCACATTACAGTGGAGAAACCTGGCAGAAAACTATCTTAACCAAGCCATCATGGTGACTATCACCAATAATAAAGCATAACAATATCATATACCTCCTGGTATGATGCACTGAGAGGGCCGCCTCACTTCTGTAATATTCTTCTCCAAATCTCATAATCTTAGTCTAATCATGGGAACACATCAGACAAACTCAACTTGAAGTACATTCTACAAATTTTCTGAGCGGTATTCTTCAAAAAAGTTCAAGGTCATGAAAAACAATGGAAAATTGAGGAACTGTGCCAGATTGGAGGAAACTGAGAAAATGTAACAACAAAGTGCTGTGTGAATCCTGAGTTGGACTGTAGAATGAAAAAGGGACATTAGTGGAAAACTAGTTGTATTAGTCTGTTCTCACACTGCTAATAAAGACATACCTAAGACTAGGTAATTTACAAAGGAAAGAGGTTTAAGGACTCACAGTTCCACATGGCTGGGGAGGCCTCACAATCATAGCAGAAGATGAAGGAAGGGCAAAGGGACGTTTTACTTGGCAAGAGAGAGCTTGTGCAGGGGAACTCCCCTTTATAAAACCATCAGATCTCATGAGACTTACTCACCATCACAAGAACAGGACAGGAAAGACTCAATCCCATGATTCAATTACCTCCCCCTGGGTCCCTCCCATGACATATGGGAATTATGGGAGCTACAATTCAAGATTTGGGTGGGGACACTGCCAAACCATATTACTAGTGAATCTGGATAAAGTCTAATTTAGTTAATGGCGTTGTACCAATATTAATTTCTTACTTTTGATCTTGTATCATGGTTATGTAAGATGTTAACCTTAAGAGAAACTTAGTGAAAGGTGTACAGGAATTCTATATACACCCTTACCATCCTCTGTAAATCAAAAATAATTTCAGAATAAACAATTATTTTTTTAAAAAAGGATTACAACATTTTTGAAGGTTTACACTTTGGAGTTTTTCACTTCTGAGGACCAAGAAGCAAACAGCAAAGAGCTTCTTGGTCCTCAGCAAGATCATCAACACGGCTACAAGGAACTATTTTATTTTTCATAGGGAATACTGATCCTGCCCTTTGAATAATCTTAGCATCCAGAGTAATAATAACAATAGTAGTTTACATTTGTTGAGTGCTTATTACACACCAGCCACCTTGCCAAATACTATGCATAGATATCCTCTCATTTCATACTTTCACTCGTCTTATGAAGACATTCTGCCCAATGTTATAGATGTGGAAACTGAGGCAATGTGAAGTTATACTGAAGGCTACATAATAAGTAGCTGTTGAGCAAAATGGGATTCAAACTACTTAAGATGCCTAACTCCAAACCCATGCTAATAATAATAATAATTTGAATAAGTAATATATGCTATAGAATCTACTAAATTTTCAAGAGTGTTATTTTGTTTATTCTACCTGGGAGGTTGGCATTTTTACTGTCTTCAGTTGATTGATGGGAAAACTAAACCCTGGAAAGGAAGCACCTTGCTAAAATCCATATCTATAGATCTTCAGACTTCACTCTTAATTCCTAGTCCACCTCACTGTCTTTACAAAGACATGTCTTTTCCTGCTGCTACTGCTAAACTCAGGGGCTACACCATGATATGATTTTTAAAATGATAAAACTGTGTTCTAATGTTCACCCTGATTCCAATTGCTTTGAAATCAAAGTGATTTAAAATTGTTCTTTGTAAGTGCCATGATACCCAGGATGCAGCTGTAGGAACACCACTGGGTCCCTGGATGTCATGGTAAGGGTTTCACATAATATTTCACATTATGATGCCATCTAAAAACTCCCCACCTACCAGCCTGTGTTGCAGGCAGTTTTTATCAGTATAAACAGTTAGTACTCTTTATGTCACAGTGCCTTCCTTTCAAAAGGCAGTCTAACAGAGGAATTTTCTTTCTATTTTTATGCTCTGAAGTAAGCCCTTAAGTAGAAGTGTCATCAAATGATTTCTCAGAAATTATAAAGAAACAAAAGGACCATAAACAAGATAAGGTGGCAGGAGGAAACATTAAAAGTACCTTTCCGAGCTGACTGGCAAAGAAACTCCTGAGGTGATGGGTAAGGATGAGTTTGCCTCTGCTGCACATTGTGTTTCAGGCTTACTGCTTTCTAGAGTTCAGTCCTTGCATTGAACTTCAGGGAGCCATTTTGCACAGGAAGGGGCTGTTACACCCACATCATTGCTGTCATTGATTTAGCTAAATATATCTTGGGGTCCCTCACCTTCATCTCCGTAAGGGCCAATCTGCTAGAAAAGAGCCCACTGCCAAGGGTAAGAAAACAGTGGTGCCCTATAACTTTGCAACCAGGTACCATAGGCCAAGGACATTGAGGGATGATGAAACCAGACTGGAAGGTGAAGTACCATGGGTTCCAGAAATAGAATGTATTTGAAAGTAGAAAAATTCACTATTGTTAATAACCAGGGCTCAAGAGAAGCCTTTTATATTCTGGGGTTTTTTATTGAATACTCCTTATTCATGAATTGATAGAAGGGAAGCATTTATAATATAAAATAGCAATCTATTTAGTCATCAACAAATATTTACTGAACACTCACCATGAACTAGGCATTATGCCAGATGCAGGGATAGAAAGAATTGTAAGACATAGTCTCTGTTTTTGAGGACTCATCATTTGTGGGGGAAGATGGACTTGAAAACAAATAGTTGGAATTCAGTATGACATGTCTCAATACAAGGTAGGTCCTAGTTTGTTGAAAGGACCAAAAGAGGGTGGGATTTTCTCTGCTCAAGAAAGATTTTCTGTGAAGATTTTTTTTTCTCATGGGGATAAAATAATTATTAGTGTTAAACTATTTGGTAAGATAGTGTTACTGCATCTGCAAGGATGGTGCCATCTATTGTCAGACATAAAATTAATCTGAAGTTAAATTAGTCTTGTCTTTACTGCTTCTTTTTATCTATTCAATGTCATTAAACCAGCTCTCTTGTGCTCTTACCCTCCTAGCTCTTACCCGCCTAGACAAAAGGCCTTCTGATCTACTCCTACTCCAACTTATTCCAGAATGGTGACATGCATTTTCACCTATATAATAGTGCCATGTTCCTAAAATGTGCTTGTTTGTGTCTCATTTCTGCATTTTTGCATATACAATTTTTCCCATCTGGATTGTCTTCATAAAGGCCTAACAAAGCCCAGTCTATCCTTTCACAGTTCTACCCCAATATTACTTCTTCCAAGAGCAACCTAACTGGAAGTACAGCCTTTCTTTTGAATGCCTAGAGGGCATTGTTTATGTCTCCTTAATTTCACTGCTCACACACTTCCTTAGCATGCAAATATTTACACCTCTACCCTACACATGATTTCAGATTTTTTCAATAGTCAACTGGAACACTGAATTCAATATATTTGGCAAATAAATGCACTTATAGAAAGTGATGGTGAGAAGTTGCTAGAAAACTTAGAACCGACCAACTGTGAATAAGCCAAGAATGCTCCACAAAGAGAAGATACATTCCAGAATTACCCAGTGAAGAATGGGGTATGAAGGCATTGTGCCTTCTCAAATATCTGGTAGGACCCAGTCAGGACCAGCTTCATGGTCATGCAAGTTGTGCAGTCACACAGGGTTCCAGCGTTGATTTAACATTCTGCTACTGACATCTTGAAATTCTTAATAATTTTTAACAAGGGGATCTGCATTTTCATTTAGCACTAGGTCTTGCAGACTATATAGTTGGTCTTGTACTCAGTTCAGGAAATTATTTCAAGATTCATAAGAGTTAGCAAGAACTGGTAAACACTGACCCTTGTTTATTACCTGGCGATGTACAATTGAAGAAATCAAGATGATCTGCATAATGTTCTTGTAGGGGTCATGAGGCTATTACTTCCTTTCTGCCCTGATACTAACCCTCACTACCCCCTTCCCTCTAAAACAATTCCACGCCTCTAGCTAGCTGGAGAAAATGGATGTAAGATGGTATATTAGTTTGGTAGAGCTGTCATAACAAAGTACCACACGCTTGTTGCCTTAAACAACAGAAATTTATTGTCTCGCAGCTCTGGAGGCTAGAAGTCCAAGATCACGGTTGGTTCCTTTGTGGTTATGAGGGAGAATTTACTACTACCTCTCTCCTAGCTTCTGGTAGCTGTGGCATTCATTGTCATGTAGATGGTGTCTTCCCTGTGTCTTTACGTCTGAATGTGTCTGTCAGTGTCTACAGTTCTCCTATATATAAGGATACCTCTCCTACTGGATTAGGGCTCACTCTAATTACTTCATTTTAACTTGATTTTCTCTATGAATACCCAACTCCCAAATGGGGTCATATTCTGAAATACTAGGGGCTAGGACTTATAACATCTTTTTTTTTTTTTTTTTTTTTTTTTTGGAGGGGGATATAATTCAACCTACAGCAGGGGGATTTTGTCATACAGAATTATTATTTGTATTTAATTGAAATTAAATATCTCAATTTTCTGTCCTAGTAAAAGGAACTTTCCTACTCCTTTCCCTTAGAATTTTACTGTTCAGAGGGGATTAAAATCACCTTTCTATCATCACATACAAGGTGTCATTAGGATGTCATTAGGATGGTTTCGCCATCCACTCTCACCCTCATGCCAAGAGGTAACGTACACGTCAGGTCGACTCCTGAACCCACATGGTTTAGCCACATGAGCGGCACAGTCATCTAGACCTGGAAGGAAACCAAAGGTAACTTAGGATATCTTTATTTTACTAATGAAGTGATCCAGGTCCAAGAGGTTAAAATAGTTTGCCTCAGAGTGCTCAGCTAATTAAGGGTTGAAGTGGGATGAAAGTCATGTCATTCAACTATGAATATAGAAGCTTTTCAGTGTATTATTATTTCCACATATTCACATCCACAAATAAATATTCTAAAAACTTTAGGTAAGAAAAGTTCAAATACATAGCACATGTATTCCCTCTCCAATGTTTACGAAAAAGGTAAAAGCCTTAAAAATGCTCACAGGTGCCATACAGATGATGGAAGTGAAGCAAGAAGGCGGGGTGTCAGTATTAGAGAGTTCAGCAAACCGAAGAGCACAAGCCCTTCCCATGAAAGGGATGGACGGCAGTAACCATTTCTCAGCCCAGCTGTTTACTGCCCTGTGGAATTACATGCTCACTTTTCCAGATCTTCTGATATTTAAAGGAAACCTAATGATCTGGATTTTATTTAGAGTACTCAAATTTTAAGTGTGGTGTAAAAAATATACAAATTTAAAGAAGCACTGTATAGTCAAATTTTTCAGAGAGGTTGCCCAGTTTGAAACCTATTTCATATCTTCTCTTTTCTTACTTTTCCAATAAACCCTTCACTCCTTGGATGGTTGCTAGGTTTAGGAACCAAAAGGCATTCCTCAGGAACAAATGTAATCACCTTTAGTAATATGTATTTAAGGCTTTCTGTTGGACTTCCCCAAGCATTCTTTCAAGGCTTTTCACTCTCCTAGTACATATGCTGTTGTTCATTTTCAAGGTTGGTATGTAATAGTAGGAAAGTTTGTATAGTTGGTAATTAATGGGACTAAATTATCTGTCATCTTAGTATTTGAATGTCAAAAAGGTTTTATGAGAAGGATATCTGTTTTTCAGTGTGGGGTTAAAATTTCAGCTTCTCTGAGGTACGCATCTATTTCAAACGTTTTAGGGCATGGAGGCCATCTAATATTTAGCACTATATATAGTGTGTGCAGGGGGTTATCATAAAATGGTAATAATGCTGGCTCAAACTTAATGTACTTACCCTTTTCTTAATTCTCCAGGCAAGGTAATTGTTTTTTCTTTTAATTTTTAATTTCACTCACCAAGACTGAGTGTTAAATCTGTTTTTTTTTTTTTTTCTTTGAAGAAGAGGTCAATCACTCAAACTGCCACAAAAGCCTATCTGTTTTACATTTATTCAATGACTCCTTTACTTCCATTCAATTTTCTACCTGTATAAAGTTAAGCCTCTTTGGTTTGTCTGTTAGCATTATGAAGGTGGCATGGGTGTATTTTCTGTTATAGAAGGAGTGACTTTCGGCCTTTGAGGCACTTGACCTAAAGGTATTATTCCTTAGACAACTTACAATGGCTTCTTTTCCTTTCTTTCTTTTTCCCTTATTAGGCACGCAGGCACTCTGGTGGTGTTTTTCATTCTTTACAGCGCAGAAATTGTGTGAAAGACAATAGGCTTGTTTCTAATTTGGTGTTTCCAAAAGCTTGGCAAAATAGAAATAAGACTGTATTCAAAAGTTGAAAAAGAGCATGTAAATAGCAATAACTGAAATTTGTGATTAAACAATTAACAAAAAAGAACCCTATGAAGTCATTAAAAGTATAAAGAGGGAGCACTTCCTGCTTTCTCATTACTGGGTTGAGCTGTTATTATTTACCACTGATTGAGTACCAGCCACGTGGGAGCCATTCTGTGAACAGCAGAGTTGGAAACAGTCACTTTCTAGTGGAATTCTCTCTGGAGTCAGCAACAGAACCTGAAAAAGTTTCAGATAGCACTCTATAAAGATAGGGAATCAAGGGAAGGGAATATAGACAACCTGAGTATTGGGACTAGAGTAGAGAAAAATGGGCTTTGGAGCAAAACAAATACACAAACAAATAATAAATTTGAGTTTGAATCTTGTCTTCCCTCTAGTTATCTCCAGAACCTTGAACTAACTATGTAATTTTTTCTAATCTTAGTGCCTTCATCTTTAAAATGGGAGTGAAGTATACCTCTTGCAGTTCTCATGGGACATGATGATCACAGAAAGTCTAAGAACATTTTAAATCCTCAGTAAAAGATAGTCATTTTATTATGATTATTGTTACTAGCTGTCTTCATTTATAACCATCTCATTGTTTTATAATATTGATGAATTCTAAGAAATTTAAATGTCATAAAGAATTTGAAAAAGAGAAATTTAAAGAGATCAGGAAGAAAGTGTACCAGTCAGTTAGGATTGTTATTTCATTTGGCTTTAAGCCAAGCAAATATTCAGCTGCCAGTTAAAAATGTACCACCTGCCTTCGCCCTCCCTTTAATATATTCTTTAAAGTAGTATGGTGGAAGATATCCAGCTACATTCAGAGTATGCTTTTTAATTTGCAGTTTTGAGCATCCAGATTCTTGAAGGAATCCTAGCTTTGGACTTATAAACAATGAAGGAATTTGAGGGCTTTTACTTCCAACATGTTTAAAGGGAACATTGCTATAGACAAATGCATTTATACTATATTTTGCTTAGGATTGTTCTCTGTTCATATAGAATGATGATATTTTCTTCTCTGAATAATAACAGATGCAAGTTGAAGATAATGTAATAATGGCTAGGTAAAGAAATATATTTTCACTTGTGAGAGATGGAACACATTAGAAGAAAGCAGAGAACAAAAGCACTCTCCTGCAGTAGGAAATATATTTGATGACCTGATGCAAATATTATATACTTTTGAAAGTGCTTGATATTACAAGTATCATTTTGTAGTGTACACTTCACTCAGCACATTTGCTATTTTATTTTAATGCACCCGCTTAGTACTGGAAGTGGAGAGTGTTATGGATAAGAAATTATATAAACATAGAGGATATAGCTCTGGTGATCAGGAAAAAGCTGAGGGAGCAGGCAAAGGAGTTATCCCACAGAGAGGCTTAACCTCCTCATTCTGGAGGAAGAAGTGCAGCAGGAAATGCAGCCGCGTTCAACAGACAAGAATGTTGAAAGTGGCAACTACTTACATACAAAGAGAATTTTTAAAAAGAATCAAAGATACTTAGTAAAGTGCTGGGCACATAGTAGGCACTCGATATAGATGAAAAATTATTTTTATTAACTCGCTTTCTCCAGAAAGTATGACATTATTGCTGGCTAGTGGGAAATGAGAGGGTATTCCTTGAATGCTATTATGTGTCACAAATATTCTGATAAAAATGATTTTAATTTGCACCATAACATTTAAATTTTTTTCTTCCTAGGGACTCATCTTCCTCAGTTCCCTGTGATAAACTTTTGTAGAGCCACACTAATGGAGGCTTTTAGCTCTCGCCTATGGTCTTCATCATGCACCTCCTAGATTCAAAAATTCAGCAGGGCCATGTCAAGCTATATCAATAAAAACAAACAAAGACAAAAATGTAACATTCCATACCTTAAAACGCAACCTTAGTAACGTGGAAGACCCTGAAGGACTTGAGATGTGAAGATTTTCTACCACGGTCTTTGCAAGTATTATTTCTTACAGCTGTTCCTTTCTACTCCCTCTTGCACACAACTTTAGTTACTCCCTGTTCTCCATCCCTCTGATAAAATCTAGAGTTTCCCCCCAAATTAGAAAATTTAAAAAAATCTAAAAGTTAAAATCAAAAAAATTAATTTGTTTTTAATCTAGAGTTTACCAAAAAATTTTCTATCCCAGACTTGGGAGCCATATTGTTAGTTCACAGTTAAGAATGATATAAATCTATTGGATGAGTTTTAATTAATTCTTTCCCTTGGCTGATTAGTAAGTTTCTGCAGTGAGTACAAATGTTTATTCCAAGGGCTGAGGAATGCATTTATAGGTTCGATGATGAACTAGAAGGTCATGTCCAAAGAATATTTGTGTCCATTTTTTTGGAGAACTGTAAAAGAGTGTATTATTGTGAGTTTGATAATGGTGGGTTCCTTCTATACTTAGTAATTTCATAGCAATGATACAGCTGTGTACTATGGAAACCACCCAAACGCTTGGCAGAAGTAGAATACCAATGTACCAATGGTTCATTTCTAATTAAACTTGTTTATTAATTTTTTCCCAGGGTATGTATGACCTTATTTCAGGTTTGAGCTTTTTCAGAGATACAAGGACTGAAAGTGGGCAAAGAAGGGCTACTTTTTAATGTTTGAGACTCATTTTTTCTGAACTATCTCCTTCCTTCTTTTTATCCGTCTCCTGATAACAGGCATCTATTTCCTTACCTTTTCTCCTTCCTGTCTTTCATGCAAGATTTGTAGGGAATAATTTGATATCAGATAGTGTAAATATAAATATAAATAGATGCTGCTTTTTTCAAACATATTTAAAATATTTAAAATCTGATTTTGATTATGGATTGAAAAATGATGTCACATTTATTGGGAAATTAGATGGTAGTGAGTTGCTAGGAGGAAAGAAACATTATAGAGCTTCTGGTTTAAACACAAGGTGACAGTAAGTTATGGGCTTTTTTCTGAAGACTAACATAGCCCTTCCAGTTGGCTTAGGAATTCTTTGGGACTTATATAAGTTGTAATTAATAACAAATGATCAATGCAATTGTTCCAGTTTGCTTAGGACTCTTCCCCGCCTCTACCCCCAAATCATGCTAAACTTAAAGATAATTCGAATTTCAAAACAAAAAGCCATCATACTATATTACACTTTGCAAAAATGCCTTCTGAGTTTGCTTTTTCTAATATATAATAGTTTTATATTCAACTGTTATATTAGAAAATGATTGCAGAAGTAGAGAAAAAAAGGCTAAAGAGAAGAAAACCAAAAATATAGTAGTTTTTTCCTCATTGATTTATTCTCTCAGAAAATATTTATAGAGCACCAGGAACTAGGTACTGTGGAGAGTACAAATAATATTTTTTCTCATTTGAGAGGAAAAATAATATCTGATTTATCTTAAAATAACAAAGTCCTTATGTGAGAAAAAAGATTTTTAAAGTATCACACACAACAATTTCCCATTTTCACAAATGTCTGGGCACCATGTTGCACAATCCTCCAGGGTGACTTCTGCAAGTGGACCTCTGTGCGAGGTCCCTGTTGATGTTGTGATGCCCACCTTACTCAGCCCTCTGA